>NC_142932.1:55619411-55634411 GCF_046866305.1 Octopus bimaculoides | reverse complement strand
AATTTAATTGCCTCAATCGCATATTCATGAGGGATATTTGTATAAAGGTTGACCACGTCAAAAGACACCAAGAGTGACTCCTCGTTTGTTGTTTTCGGGAGGTGATTGAGCATGTCAAGATCATCTCTGATGTAACTTTTGATGTGGCTTAGGAAAGGTTTCAAAAGAATGTCCAAGAAATTGCTTAAGCGATGTGTTTCGCAGGAGGTGCCTGCTATAATGGGTCTTAGTTTTAAATCTTCCGGTGCCTTGATGTTGATGTAGATTTCAGAGGAGAGTTTGCAAGCTTCGGTGATGGATTTGTTCTTATGGATTTTAGGGAGGCCATAGAAGAGGCTGGGCTTGCATTTGAAATTAGTGATGTAATCTTTTTCTTTGTCCGTGAGTCCTTGACCTTGCTGGAGTATAAGGGTGGTGAGGTTTTTGAGAGTTTTTTGTTGTTTATAGTTGGTGATAGTTTCATAGAAGGAGTTATCGTTTAGTAAGGAGAGTGCTAGGTGTTTGTAAAAATCTGTGTTCATTAGGACTACAGTACTACCTTTGTCAGCTTCTTTGATAGTAAGGCTTTTGTCCTGTTGTAAGTCTCTTAGATTTTTCCATTCTATGCTATTAAAGTTTGATTTGACCTTGGTTTTAGGTGGGGTAAAAGGGAAACTCTGGATGTGGTTGCAAAAATCATCCAGTGCTTTATTCCTTCCTTTGGAAGGTATGAAGTTGCTTTTGTTTTTAATAATTGAGTCATCCTCATTGTTGAAGTCTATGAAAGCTTCTGTTAAACGAAGCTTTCTGCAAAATTCTGAAATGTCATCCTTGATCTCAGGGGGGTTGGGTGTTCTTGGGGTGGGTGTGAATTTTAAGCCTCTGGCTAGGATGTTAATTTGGGTTTGTGTAAGGGTTTTATTAGAGAGGTTTATTATTTTAGTTTTCTTTTTAGTTTTCTTTTGATGGGTCTGTATTAGCGGTAGTGCCTGTTTTTCTCCCCTCTGTCTAAAAAATGGTTGTTGAAGTGGGGGGTGTAGTGATTGTTAGAATTGTGGTAGAAGGGGTAGGGGTAGGGGTATTGTTGGGTGGATAGGCTGGAAGTGGATGGGTAGGTATAGTGATTGTGTTGGTATGGGATGTGATGGTTTAAGGTTTTGTGAGAAATGCGGTGGGTTTTTGGGTGTTTGTAGGGTGGATTGTATGCAAGGTTGGAGTTGGGTAGGTAGTTATTGTGGTTCTGTTGGTGTGGGTTGCCTGGGTATGAAGATCTGTAGAAAAAATGGTATGCTTGTGGGTGTTTGTTGGGTGGACGGTATGGGGTACCTTGGGTGGGAGATTTATGCATAGGTGTGGGTAGGATTCCTTGTTTGTTATTGGTGTGAGAGTAAGGGGCATTGAGATGGGGATAATAGCAAGTATAAGGGGGGTTCATGATGCTTCTAGTCCATATGGAAGGAGAATGGTTGAGTTGGGTCTTGTTTGGATTATTTTGTGGGGGAAAAGGGTTTTTGTAGGGTTGGAAGAGGATGTGTTTGGTGTGGAGGGAGGTAGGGGGTATGTGTGTTTGTAGTGTGGTTTGGGGTGGTGTTTGTGGGGAGCAGTGGTAGTATGTATTGTTGGTCCTTTTGTGAAGGGGTTTTTTGATTTGAGGTTTAATATGAATTGTGTTTCATAGTTATGGAGGAATTTTTTGTTGTTTTCCCAGTGTTTAAGGGAAGTTAGTTCTTCCTTTTGGCATTCATCTTTCCACAGCTTAATAACATGTTCGAGGGATTGCTCGTTGGAGTGTGTGGTAAGTTCGAAGAGCATCTCATCATCAATTTTTGTGTATTTTTGTTCGTGATTTTGTGCTCTGAGTTTTAAAAGTTCCACTTCAGTTTTCATCTTTTCAGATGCCAGTTTTTCTCTTAGAAAACGTTGTTCTGCTGGTTCATCTGTGATGTGTTTAATTTAATGAAGATTTTTTCTAACCGGTTTTCATTGCGATGAAGCAAATTATCAAGAAGGAGAATGAAAATGCTTTTTTACAAAGAAGTACAAAAAAGTACAAAATGAAGAAAATAATATATAAAACAATAATATATAAAAAAAATAAATATACCCATACATTATATTGTCTTTGAGCTTTTGTAGTTCAATAGTAGTTCATGTATAAATTGGTAGGAAAAATAAGGATGCATGAGAGTTGAGAGTTTTGTTAGGTTTAAAAAAAGGGTTAAAAGTTTGTGTTAAGCAGGAAATGTGGTGTCAAAACAGGAAGTGTGTGTAAGGGGAGACAAGTGTTTTTAGTTAGAGTTATGAACTCTTTTTTTCAAAACAGGAAGTTTGTGTCTGTTCATAGAGAAATAAGGTCACTGAGGGGTGTGTGTGTTAAGAAATGGTTGGAATTTCTCTATGAAAAGATTCTCCTTGTTGATTCTTTCTTGTGTGGAGATTCTGTCTTTACATTGATAGAAAGGGAATATAATGAATTTAGGGTTTTTGTTTCTGGCGCATACATCATCCAACTCACAGAATGAACACACTTTAACTCCAGCACTACACATCAAAAACCAGATCAAATCTACCTGGACCAAGAAACTGCACAACAGAAAACTCCTTTTCTGGAACATGCTTAAAAACCACAACAAAGCTGAAATTTATGACAAATGGTTAAACTCTTCTCCCATCATACTACCCCGTAAATTCCAAATTAAACACATCACAGATGAACCAGAAGAACAACGTTTTCTAAGAGAAAAACTGGCATCTGAAAAGATGAAAACTGAAGTGGAACTTTTAAAACTCAGAGCACAAAATCACGAACAAAAATACACAAAAATTGATGATGAGATGCTCTTCGAACTTACCACACACTCCAACGAGCAATCCCTCGAACATGTTATTAAGCTGTGGAAAAATGAATGCCAAAAGGAAGAACTAACTTCCCTTAAACACTGGGAAAACAACAAAAAATTCCTCCATAACTATGAAACACAATTCATATTAAACCTCAAATCAAAAAACCCCTTCACAAAAGGACCAACAATACATACTACCACTGCTCCCCACAAACACCACCCCAAACCACACTACAAACACACATACCCCCTACCTCCCTCCACACCAAACACATCCTCTTCCAACCCTACAAAAACCCTTTTCCCCCACAAAATAATCCAAACAAGACCCAACTCAACCATTCTCCTTCCATATGGACTAGAAGCATCATGAACCCCCCTTATACTTGCTATTATCCCCATCTCAATGCCCCTTACTCTCACACCAATAACAAACAAGGAATCCTACCCACACCTATGCATAAATCTCCCACCCAAGGTACCCCATACCGTCCACCCAACAAACACCCACAAGCATACCATTTTTTCTACAGATCTTCATACCCAGGCAACCCACACCAACAGAACCACAATAACTACCTACCCAACTCCAACCTTGCATACAATCCACCCTACAAACACCCAAAAACCCACCGCATTTCTCACAAAACCTTAAACCATCACATCCCATACCAACACAATCACTATACCTACCCATCCACTTCCAGCCTATCCACCCAACAATACCCCTACCCCTACCCCTTCTACCACAATTCTAACAATCACTACACCCCCCACTTCAACAACCATTTTTTAGACAGAGGGGAGAAAAACAGGCACTACCGCTAATACAGACCCATCAAAAGAAAACTAAAAAGAAAACTAAAATAATAAACCTCTCTAATAAAACCCTTACACAAACCCAAATTAACATCCTAGCCAGAGGCTTAAAATTCACACCCACCCCAAGAACACCCAACCCCCCTGAGATCAAGGATGACATTTCAGAATTTTGCAGAAAGCTTCGTTTAACAGAAGCTTTCATAGACTTCAACAATGAGGATGACTCAATTATTAAAAACAAAAGCAACTTCATACCTTCCAAAGGAAGGAATAAAGCACTGGATGATTTTTGCAACCACATCCAGAGTTTCCCTTTTACCCCACCTAAAACCAAGGTCAAATCAAACTTTAATAGCATAGAATGGAAAAATCTAAGAGACTTACAACAGGACAAAAGCCTTACTATCAAAGAAGCTGACAAAGGTAGTACTGTAGTCCTAATGAACACAGATTTTTACAAACACCTAGCACTCTCCTTACTAAACGATAACTCCTTCTATGAAACTATCACCAACTATAAACAACAAAAAACTCTCAAAAACCTCACCACCCTTATACTCCAGCAAGGTCAAGGACTCACGGACAAAGAAAAAGATTACATCACTAATTTCAAATGCAAGCCCAGCCTCTTCTATGGCCTCCCTAAAATCCATAAGAACAAATCCATCACCGAAGCTTGCAAACTCTCCTCTGAAATCTACATCAACATCAAGGCACCGGAAGATTTAAAACTAAGACCCATTATAGCAGGCACCTCCTGCGAAACACATCGCTTAAGCAATTTCTTGGACATTCTTTTGAAACCTTTCCTAAGCCACATCAAAAGTTACATCAGAGATGATCTTGACATGCTCAATCACCTCCCGAAAACAACAAACGAGGAGTCACTCTTGGTGTCTTTTGACGTGGTCAACCTTTATACAAATATCCCTCATGAATATGCGATTGAGGCAATTAAATTCTGGCTGCACAAACACCCAGAAACATTTCCTAATCGCATCAACCCAACTTTCATCATAGAATCACTTAAGTTCATTCTGACCAACAATTACTTCCTGTTTGCAGACACATACTTTCGCCAAAAATGTGGTATCGCGATGGGTACTAAAGCTGTACCAGTCCTTGCGAACTTCATAATGGTTTTTTTTGAATTAACACTATATGAAACCTCACGTCAGAAATTTGGACACCTTTTCCACATCTTTTTAATGGATAACTGGAAAAGATATTTGGATGATTGTTTCATCATATGGAATGAACCCTATGAAAAACTTCTAGAATTCAAATCCATTCTTAATAACATACATCCCAACATTCAATTCACTATGGAATTCAGCAAACATCATCTCCCTTTTCTTGATCTCTTAATCATAAAAACACCTAATAACCAAATCACAACCGACATCTACCACAAACCTACAGACTCACAACAATACCTCCTTTTTAGCTCATGCCACCCAAAACACACCAAGATAAATATCCCCTTTAATTTAGCTAAAAGAATTTGCACCATTGTCTCTGACCCTACCACTCGAGAAATACGCTTACAAGATCTCAAAAAAAACACTGTTACAACGCCAATATCCCTCCACACTCATAGATCTTGGAATAAAACGTGCCAAGGAACTTGACAAAAACACACTAAAAACCAACCAACATAATAACACACCCAACCCCAAAATACTTCCATACATCTCCACCCATAACCCCAATAACATCGAAGCATTCACCACAATTAAACAAAACCTCCCCTTACTCACCACAGACCCGAAAATGAACAATATCATTAATACACACAAAGTCCTTAAATGCAAAAGGCAACACAAATCTTTGAAAACATTATTAACCAATTCCAAACTACATACACCACTTCCACCCCCATCAGTTAAAAAATGTGCACGCCCTAATTGTGGCACCTGCCCTTACCTACTTGAAGGCTCTGAATTTACCTTCAAACGAGGAACAAAGTTTAACATTAAAATCAATTTCTCTTGTTCCTCGAGTAACCTCATTTATGTCCTTACTTGTGCAGGTTGCCAAAACTTCTATATCGGACAGACGAGCCTCCCATTACGTAGAAGAGTAGCTGTCCATAAGGAACAAATAAACCTCCCTCAATACCGCCAAATTCCACTCAGTGGCCACATAGACTCTTGCGCCAGAAACAAAAACCCTAAATTCATTATATTCCCTTTCTATCAATGTAAAGACAGAATCTCCACACAAGAAAGAATCAACAAGGAGAATCTTTTCATAGAGAAATTCCAACCATTTCTTAACACACACACCCCTCAGTGACCTTATTTCTCTATGAACAGACACAAACTTCCTGTTTTGAAAAAAAGAGTTCATAACTCTAACTAAAAACACTTGTCTCCCCTTACACACACTTCCTGTTTTGACACCACATTTCCTGCTTAACACAAACTTTTAACCCTTTTTTTAAACCTAACAAAACTCTCAACTCTCATGCATCCTTATTTTTCCTACCAATTTATACATGAACTACTATTGAACTACAAAAGCTCAAAGACAATATAATGTATGGGTATATTTATTTTTTTTATATATTATTGTTTTATATATTATTTTCTTCATTTTGTACTTTTTTGTACTTCTTTGTAAAAAAACATTTTCATTCTCCTTCTTGATAATTTGCTTCATCGCAATGAAAACCGGTTAGAAAAAATCTTCATTAAATTATGCTCCCAGTTCAGCATTCTGGCTTTTTTACATTTTCCTATATACATGAACTACTATTGAACTACAAAAGCTCAAAGACAATATAATGTATGGGTACTTTAGCTCCGTTACCATAGCAACAGTACCGCTACTTTTTGATTGGACATCGTATAGCAACATTTATTCTGACCAAACTCGAACCCTATCCCTTTTGAGAATGTTGTATCCAGGTCAAGGCTCTTTTTTCAACTCATGCATACTCTTGACATACAATTCCAAGTCATCCACATAGAAGCAGTGAGTAATTTTGGCATTTCTGTTTCTTCGTGAACCACTGAGATACCTTCCAAACTTCAACATAAATGACAAAGTGTTTAGTGGAAGTAGGAACAGCATCACGGAGAGGTTCCCATTAGAATATGCTTGTGCCATATTGTATTTTATCAGTGATAATACAATCACTCCATGTATTCAACTTCAAGATGGTGACCCAGGATGAAGAATGCCAGCTATGGCTTTGATTAAGCTCTCTGGAACTTTAGCAAGTTGAAGGGTTTCTTGCATCCACGAGTGGGAGTAGAATCAAAGGCTTTCTTGTAGTCCAGAAACCAGGTTCCTCCTATGCTCTCGCACCTCTGACATTAGATTTGTTTATCAACAATTGCTCGACACATACTCAAACTCCCTTCTTCCCAGCTGCTTGTTCTGCTGTGATCATGTTATTACTTTCACAATGGTCTTGGAGAAAGACATTTAAACTGCTGTATATATTTTGTACATTGACTTCTGGCATGCAATGGTCCAGGAGTGTTTTATTTTGCTATGTGGGTATATATGTATGTCTATATACATGGATGTATGTATGTAGAGAGAGAAAGAGAAAGAAGGAGAGAGAGGGAGAGACATATATACATGTATTATACACACATATATATACCAGCATACATATGCGTGTATGTATGTACGTATGCATGTATGTATGTATGCATGTAGACATGTATGTCATTATTCAGTTTCATTTCAAGGTTCCTTGCCAATAAGGAAAGAGCCGGTTTCTAACCTAGATCCAAGGCTCGTTCAATGGAATTTCAACATCAACCGAGCATATTTTATGCATGCATGTATATGTGTAGATTTGTATGTTTTGTTTTATGTATGTATTCTCATTCATATAATTGCATATCTAGACATTCTCATATATACATGAATGATGAACTTCTGGAAAGTTTCACAGATTTTTACAGTTTCAGTGATGGATTGGATCTGTAGTCTTCAAATCAGCTTTACCCTTTCTGGTTTTAAGAAGCCTAATTTCTCAAGATTGGTATTTAGGCAGTGTGTTACATATCCCAGTACCCCAATAATTACAGGTATAAACCTGAACTTGTAATCTGGATAGAGTAACTGTAGATTTCTCAATAGTTAAGCATAGGTATGTTCTTTTGCGCTGATCTTTAGCTTTATGTTAATATCTGCTGAGCTGCTCTATGTATGTATGTATGTATGTATGTATGTATGTATGTATGTATGCATGTGTGTATGCATGTATGTGTGTGTGCGTTTTTATGTATAAACACAACTGGCGACCACACACTTTCTGCCAACCAAAATTCACCCACAAGTTATATTATAGAACTTCTACACCTTAGTTAGGTACGAGAAAATGTGATCGAACTTGGAGCTAGTTGGTTGCAAAGACAACAATTTAACTACAGCTTTATGCTTATTTTTCAGACAAATCAGTGAAGAATTTGACTTCTGGGTGGCAAAGAGAGCAAAAGGAATTGGAATTTCCTTGTAAGTTGTGGAAAACATCACCAATTACTCGATCTCCTTCATTTTGACTGTGTTTAATTTAGTCTTAAAAACTAGAATTAGCAGAGGTTGATTAACCTATACTGCTAATTTACTGTCTGCTTTCTCCGAAAATTCACAAATACGGCGTCGTTGCAAGAAAGCATGATGTTAGGGTGTATTGGGAGATAGTTACACACACACATACACTTATATATATATATATATATATATATATATATATATATATATATATATATATATATATATGTATATATATTGATCAAAGTGATATTAACATTTATTTATAGTTTTTGTTTTATGTAGGTATTTACGCAGTTCTTGTTTGTTTGCTACAGTAGTTTATATATATATGTATATATGTGTGTATGTGTGTGTATATACACACACATTCATACATATATATATATACATACATACACACACACATATATATATACATATATACATACATATATATACATATACATATACATATATATATATATATATATATATATATATATACTCTGTTCCTTTGTTTTCGGTCGTAGATTTAGTTCGGAGTAAGAAACAGACGAAGGCCAGACAGCGCTTAAAATGAAGTATTTCGATTGTTCACTAGTACTTATGGCTAATTTCGCATGACGCCCTACACTACTACTCAACTCTTCCCGCTTTTTTTTCTTCTTCTTCTTCTTCTTCTTCTTCTTCTTCTTCTTCTTCTTCTTCTTCTTCTTCTTCTCTTTCCACTCCTCCTCGTCTCCTTTCTTTCTCCTCCCTTTTCTTATCTTTTTCCTCCATTTCCTTGTTCCCTAACTGCTCTGTCTTTCTTCCTTTCTTTCTTTCTTCCTTTCTTTCTTTCTTTTTTTCTTTCTTCCTTTCTTTCTTTCTTTCTGTTTCTCTTTCTTTCTTTCGTTCTTTCTTTCTCTCTTTCTCTGTCTTCTTCTCTTTCATTCTTTCCTTCTTTTTTTCGCTCTTTCTTCCTCCTCTTCAACTTTTCCTCCTCATCTTCCTCACCCTTCTCTTCCTATATCTCCTGCTGCACCTCCCTCCAATGTCTCTCTCTCTCTCTCTCTCTCTCTCCCTCCCCTTCCTGCTTCTTTCTTTTCTCCTCCTCATATCACTTTACAATTCTGCGACCTTCGATTAGTTAAATGTGTTCTATTGTTGTTTTAACCATTCCACCTGACCAACACAACAGGGAAAATAGACAAATTAAACCTTAATTAATACAAATACTTCCTCTTCTCATTAATTGTTCCTTTTTTTTCTTATATTCTTTTACTTGCTTCAGTCATAGGATTATGGCCATGCTGGGGCACCACCTTGACATGTTTTAGTCAATCAAACCGATACCAGTATTTACGTTCAGTTTGAATTTTATTATATTGGCCTCTTTCTGCCGAACTGGTAAGTTACAGGGACGTAAAACAAAGGAATATTAGTTGTTAGGTGCTGACAGAGCAGCACAAATATACATACATATACCACACACATACAATATATATGTGACAGTCTGGTAAGAAGCTGCTTCTCACCTACATGGTTTCGGGTTCAATCCCACAGCATGGCATCTTGGGCAGGTGTTTTCTGCTATAGCATCAGGCCGACCAGAGCCTTGTAAGTGGATTTGGTAGATGGAAACTGAAAGAAGCCCGTTGTATATATGTGTGTGTGTGTGTGTGTGTGTGTGTGTGTGTGTGTGTGTGTTTGTCTCCCGCTATCGCTTGACAAGCGATGGTGATGTGTTTATGTCCTCATAAACTAGCGGTTCGGCAAAAAAGACTGGTAGAATAAGTATTAGGCTTACAAAGAATAAGACCTAGCGTCGATTTCTTCGACTAAAAACCATTTAAGGTGGTGCTGCAGCATGACTGCAGTCAAATGACTGAAACAAGTAAAAGAATAAAAGATAACGCGCAGACGCACGCATACACCGCATACACGTGTATATATAATTATACACATGCCTAACCAAATGCCAATACATGCATTTAGTTATGTTTCTATGTATGTATGTGTATGTATATGTGTGTGCGTTACCCCGCGTTGTTTTTGTCGGCCTAATGTCAAATTAGAAGACAGTGTGTCACGTAGTGGTACTGAACCCGGAACTACGTGCTTCCGAAGCGAACTCCTTAACCAGATGACCATCTCTATCTTGTAACTTTATAGTTTAATCTTATTCTCTTTCTTAATTTCATTTTTTTTTTCTTTTACCTATTACTTTCGTAAATTTTTGTATATATTATAAATTTTCCCCTTCAGTTTCTCTGTCTGTCAAACATACCCCCCCCTCTCTCTCTCTCTCTCTCTCTCTCTCTCTCTTTCTCTCTCTCTTTCGCTATCTCACCTACTCTCTGATACACCACTCACCTAATACACCACTCCTCTTCTTTAAGGTTGATTTCTAATTTAAGTACAAAACCAGCGATTTCAAAGGAAGATGGTTAGTCGATACTATCGACATCAGTACTTCGACGGCACTTCATTTTTTTTTTATTAACCCAAAAGGAATTAAAGGTAAAGTTGACCTTGGTGAGATCTGAACTCAAAACGCAAAGGTGCTGGAACAAATACTAAGAAGAAATTTCCCTGACACTGCAACAATTCTGCCAATTCACGATTCTGCTCTTTTAGCACAAGGTCATCAATTTTAAAGGATGGAGTGAGTCGACCCTTAGCGGTCAACTGGTATTTATTTTATTGACCACGAAAGAATGAGAGACACAATCGACCTCGAAAAAATTTGGACTTACAACGTAAAGAAGAGTTCAAAAAGTACCGCTAAGCATTTTCTCCGACGCGCTAACAATTCTACCAGCTCGCTAACTTCTGATCTGTAATAATGGTTTCAAATTTTGGTATACAGCCAGCAGCTTTTGAGGGGAGGGAAAAGTCGATTACATGGACCCCCTGATACTTAGTTTATTGATCCTGAAGGACGAAAGACAAAGTCAATCTCAGCAAAATTTGAACTCAGAACGTAAAGAGACGGAAGAAATACCGTTCAATACGAACGATTCTGTCAGCTCAAAGCCCTCTGCTCTTCTTTAATAATCCTTTCTACTATAGGCACAACGCCAGCAATTTTGGGGGAGGGATTAGTCGATTGCATTGATCCCAGTACTGAACTGGTACTTATTTCATCGACCTCGAAAAGCCAAGTCGACCTCGACGGAATTTGAACGTAAACCGGGAGAAATACCTTTATAGTGTGCCTTCCAAAGCCCCTCTACGGCTATCAGCTATCATATGCCATCATACAGTACGAATTCTTCTTTTACTGAATATACATGTGGGAATTTGTTAATAACAGCAGAATTTATGCAATAAATTTTAATACACGTATATACATTATTGCATTAATATGATCCAGCAATAGCGGTTTCCTGCAGAGAGGGTTCGAGAATAGTTGCCCAAGACGCCACTCAGTGAGACTGAACCCTGAACCATGTGATTGGGAAGCAAACTTCTTACCACTCACAGACACACGTGCGCGCGCACGCACACACACATGCACATACACACATACAAACATGTGTGTGTTTGTATATATCGCACACACATATATATATATACATTTATATACATACATGCATACATATGTATATATGTATGTATGTAGGTATACACACTCGTGCACACCAAACATAGATACATGTATGTATGCATGTATGTATGCATGTATGTATGCATGTACGTATGTATGTATGTATGTATTAGTGTATGCATGTGTGTACACTTATATGTATATATATGCAGGGCATTGTCATTTTCATTATCTTCCTTTCTGAGTTTCCTCTTGCAACATAACATAAATGAAATATAAACACCTTCTTCCTGTCTATATATTTATGTATTTATGTTACAGTCATGTAAACTTGTCTTTATTTTGTATCCGTATTTCCCACTCGTACCATTATTTTTCTAAAGACAGAGTGCAAGGAGAACCGCACTTGCATATATACATACCTGCTTATACACGCACACACACACACACACACACACATGCTCGTCTCATGAATGGACAACCAGAAAGACAGGAAGATTGACACTCAATCATTCAAATAATAAAGGGTTTGTGTGGGGTGTGTATGTAACTAAATGTATATCTATGTAAAAGTGTGTGTGTGTGTGCACGTACAAGTGTGAGCATAACTTATATATGCGTACACACACACACACACACACACACACACACACACACACACACACACACACACACAAATATATACATAATATAATTGTGCCTGTGTTGTACGAAGTTTGCCTTTCAGCCACATAGTTGAGTTCACTACCATTCATGGCATCTTTGGCAAGTGTCTTCAACTATTAGCCCAGGCCAATCATAGCCTTGTCAGTGGATATATATATATATATGTGTGTGTGTGTGTGTGTGTGTGTGTGTGTGTGTGTGTGTGTGTGCAAAGATATATATATATATATATATATATATATATATATATACATGGTCCCTGAATAAGAGTCGTTTAAGGATGTTGAACGAAACACCCATGTTTCCAGAGGTGAATTATTCAAACCCCAAAGAATTTCTCTCAACATGTGGCTTTGATGCTCCCCCACTACTTCTACTTATGATCAGAGACGCACATATCGTCAGCCAATGATGGACATACTCAACTAGTTAAGCTCAAGCAACTGGCAAGCAAATCTGTGGTATTGAGCAGAATATTTGCTGTAGTCCATCTTTTACACCAAGACAAAACAATGTACATGATAACACTTCCAATCAGTTAAGATCAGAAGCCATTAAAGCCACTGCCTGATACTGAACCAGGGCATATATTATTATTATTATCATTATTATTATTATTATTATTATTATTATTATTATTATTATTATTATTATTGAGTGAGAGAGCAGTGCATGCCATCAAAGTGACACTGGGGTAAAATATACGAAGCCCAGTATACCCATCATGACTACCCGTCTGATAAGAGCACACCAGGCACATGCATCACAACCATATCAAGATAAACAGCACATGACCTCGCAGGTGGGGCCCAGTTAGAATTTTCTTCAGGTCGAGTAGCCCATCCCGCTCAAAATGTCCCTGAATAAGGGTTAAGGATGTTGAATGAAACACCCATATTTCCAGAGGTGAATTATTGAAACCTCAAAGAATTCCTCTCAACGCATGGCTATGACGCCCCTCCCTACTTCTGTTCATAATCAGAGATACACATATCGTCAGCCACCAAGGGACATGCTCAACTGGTTAAGGTCAAACAACTGACAAGCAAATCTGTGTTATTAAGCAGAATATTTGCTGTAGCCCATCTTTTATACCAAGACAAAACAATGTACATGATAACACTTCCAATCAATTAAGATCAGAAGCCATGAGAGCCACTGCCTGGTACTGCATCCGGGCTATTATTATTATTATTACTATTACTATTATTATTATTATTATTATTATTATTATTATTATTATTATTATTATTATTTTATGTTTGACTTTTGTTTTGCATTTGTACAAGTTGGGTCCAAGTCTCACCCAGAGACCACAAGAGACAACAAGTTAGAAGTTCATGTAGCTGCTATACCTAGGGTACCATATATTTGGATTTGCACAGTTTTGTTCTAGTGAATGTTTAAGAAACCATAAAAAAATTATGTGTTTGCTTTAAAATTTGAGATCACATAGACAGTATTTTACGTAGGATATGGGCAGTTCCCATGAGCACTATCTTTTGAACTTCAGCCATTTTGGGGTTTCCTGGTATCTGAGCTAGGTAGTAATCAGCCCGTTTCGTTGTCATTCCCAGGGCACCTATGACAATAGGTATTGTTTTCGTCTTCAGATTCCACATTTTGCTAATTTCTATTTCAAGATCTTTATATTTACTCAGTTTTTGGTAGGTCTTGACAGATACGTTTATATCGATTGGGACAGTCATATCAATGAGGAGGCATGATTTTTGTCTGAAGTCTTTCAGTATGATGTCTGGCCTATTTGCGTCTATCTTTCTGTCAGTTTGAATGGTGAAGTTCCAGAGGAGTGCAATGTGATCATTTTCAAGTACTGGGGGTGGTTTGTGTTCCTACCAGTTTTTATCATGGGGCAAGTCCAGGTTTTTGCATATTACCCAGTGAATATGTTGTGCAGCTCTATCTATTATTATTATTATTCAGTAGTTTTATTTTTATAACGTGCTTTCACTTCACTACCGAGCGCAGCTCTGTGCGCCTTGGGTATGTGCTGTGGTTTGCTGTGGTGCTCTTATGTTTACTGTATTGAAAGTGTTTTGCGTAGAATGTGTGCAGTACCCAGTAGTGCAATTTTCTGTATGTTATATATATTTGTAAGTCCTGGTGTTTTTGTTATGTATTTGTCTGAATATTTTTTTATTATACCTAAGGCACCTACTATGATAGGAATTGTTTCTGTTTTTAGATTCCACATTCGAGTTATCTCTATTTCCAGGTCTTTGTATTTTGAAAGTTTTTCCATTTCTTTTAGAGAAACGTTGTCATCTGCTGGTATTGAAACATCAATTAGAAGGCATTTTTTTCCTTCATGATCTTTGACAACTATATCTGGTCTATTTGCCTTAATTTCTCTATCTGTGTGTATTGGCATATCCCAGAGTATGGTTGCTTTCTCGTTTTCTGTGACCTTTTCTGGCGTGTGTTTATACCATCTTTTTTCTGTTGCTATTCCATAATGTTGGCATAGCTTCCAGTGTATATAGGTCCCAGCTCTGTCGTGTCTGTGAATACATTCCTTCTTAGCCAGGACTGGGCAGCCAGAGATAATATGATTTATTGTTATTATTATTATTATTATTATTATTATTATTATCATTATTATTATTATTATTACTATTATTATTATTATTATTATTA
>NC_142932.1:55604411-55614411 GCF_046866305.1 Octopus bimaculoides | reverse complement strand
GCAAGTTTTATGTTACAATCTATATAACTAACATTGTTTTAGTTATGAAACAATTGTACTTCATGCTTTACTTCTTCCATTCCTTACATTCGCGGATTTTTATTCGCATTTTTAGCAACTTTGGCTGCCACACCGTGAGTTGTATGGTGACAGTCAACTTATCAAAATTTCCTTTGATTTCAATTTGAGAAGAATTGTGTAACTTACAATGGTTAATAAACTCGTAAACTCGTCTTATCGTATTTTGTCTACTTTAGTCATCAATACTTACTGTATACATGTTCGAAGCCTACAAACATCCGATACTTGGAAGCCTGGATCGTACTAAGCTATATATATATATATATATATATATATATATATATATATATATATATATATATATATTCAAGGCTTGAATATGGTACTTATGCGTAGGCACCCGAATATCGCATCCCAAAAGGATAGGTGATTAAAATCAATATATATATATATATATATATATAGAGAGAGAGAGAGAGAGAGAGAGAGAGAGAGAGAGAGGGGGGAGAGAGAGAGGGAGAGAGAGGGGAGAGAGAGGGCGAGAGAGGGAGAGAGAGAGGAGAGAGAGGGGGAGAGAGAGGGAGAGAGAGAGGGAGAGAGAGAGATGATGGGGGAGGTGTCTTCGGGCTTGAATGGAAATGCAATACACCATTTTATAGTAGCCACACTATCATAAAGACATTTCTTCACTAATAACTTGAATTATTAAAGTCTACACTGTCTAGAAAATTCTTAAAAGTTCTTTTCTTTTAATAGATTTTTTTAAAACGTGTTCATATCTTCTTGTATTGTTGAAAATTTTATCCATAGAAAACCAATTTTAATTCTCTGCGAGATAGTGTTCCCTCGTCGTTTTCTCTCTCGTTCCCGTTTTCTCTCTCGTTCCCGTTTTCTCTCTCTCTCATTCTCTCTCATTCGCTCTCACTTCATTCTCTCTCTCTTTCGTTCTCTCTCTCCCTCTCCCCCTTTCTTTCTCTCTCTCCCTCTCCCTCCCTCTCTCTCTCTCTCTCCCTCTCTCTCTCTCTCTCTCTTTCTCTTTCTCTCACTCTTACACATAAGACTATAACATGAAGTCTTATATATTTCCGATAATTATTTCCTTTGCTGGGATCGTTGATAATCTTATAGTTCATTTGATTAACGAAAATAAAAAATTATTATTTTTACCCATCTGTAATTGTATGCCTTTATATAAGTTATTGACACTAAAATGTAAAAATATTTATTTCGACTGCAAAGTAATGCAAATAAGCTGTACAATTACATGTACCAGAGCTTATAGTAAATTTTTCAATATGATTATTTACCCAATAGAATTTTCCAGAGACACCGACATAATTTGAAAAAAAATATCTGAAAGGTAAATTTGTTGGTATAGCTGTTTGGTATGTTACATACCTCAGAATATACCCACGTGACGTCAGCTGTTTTTAGCATTCTAAACAACCGCGTAGAGAACGGTTACCTTTGAGTTTGTTAAAAAAGAGAGACTGTGATAAAGTAATGAAAGAAGTATTTCCTAAGCGAGTGAGTACAACTAGTAGAAGAAACGGCAAAAAGAAAACTGCCCGGAGGGCTGTTTCCATGCTAATTTACGAAATAAACAACCATTAGATATGAGATTCATGCTAACATTTGGGTCTTTTGTAACGGTTAACATTAAATATTTCAACAAAAATGTTATTTATAGCGACAAAAACCGGTGAATAAGCAATGCAAAGTACTAAAAGAAAGGCAGAGGCGTATTCTAATAATATGGTAGTTGTTTACAGTCCACAGTGTTTGTCGGTTGAATGGCAAATAACCTAGTACAGGCTCCAAACAAGTTTAAAAATTTTCTTTGTTAACGTGAGTCTCATTCAAAGCCTCTTTTTTTTTAATGAAAAAAAGAAGGAATGTCGTTTGCAAATTTGTGATTTGTTGATCCATTTCTATTTCTTGAATCTAGTTAAAATGTTACTCAGTGTAAATTTTATTACGTTATTGAACGTAAGTGGACTGTGTTCTCTCTTTCTCTGGATTGCTTATGCGATCATGTATTCTTTCATATATGTATACATACATTCACACTTATACACATATATGTATGTGTGTGTACGTGCTTGTGTGTGTGTATACTGGGCATCAACCCCGAATTTCTATATTGTGCTATTGCTAGATAGTTGTTTACCATACGCGGAGTTCATCAGTTCATCAGGTGTTGCTAGTTTTCTCGCAACACTCTTCATCAGGCTAACTTGATGGTGATGTTGTCGGTGGAAGTGATGGTGCAGGTTTAGTTGCCGACGATTTCACTATACAACAAGTGGTCTGTAAGTTCAGCAGGATGTAGCGCTTGTTCATTGCAAGATTGTAGAATTTTAAATGCATAATTTAGGCAGATGCAAAACACTTGACAGCGAGTGTCTTGCTCTCGAGATTCAGATTGCCACTGATGTTAGTCACAATAAGAAGCACTATCGTTTCATGGAGCAAGTGTATTGGCCCTAAAAGTTCAGTATCGGTTGCTATGCTTTTTAGGAGTGGCTTTAATCTTGTATTCTTTTATTCTTTTATTTGTTTCAGTCGTTTGACTGTGGCCATGCTGGAGCACCACCTTGAAGGATTTTAGTCAAATAAATCGATACCAGAACTTATTTTTTAAGCTTAGTACTTATTCTATCGATCTCTTTTGCCGAACCGCTAAGTTACGGGAACGTAAATACACTAACACCGGTTGTCAAGCTGTGGTGGGGGACAAAAACAATCACACAGACACACACACATACATATATACATACAATCACACAGACACACACACATACATATATATACATATATATACAACAGGCTTCTTTCAGTTTCCGTCCACCAAATTCACTCACAAGGCTTTGGTCAGCCCGAGGCTATAGTAAAAGACACTTGCTCAAGGCGCCAGGTAGTGGGATGCAATTCGGAACCATGAAGTTGGGAAGCCACGCTTGCACCTATATACTAAATCAACAGAAACCAAGTGTAACTGGATGGAACACTTTTCTGGGCGGTTAAACTGAGTCTGCGGTTGATATAGTAGCCTTTAACCAATGAACAAAGATCAATCATCATATTGCATCCACTGCAGTGAGGCGGCAAAGGCTGTAAGTAAATTGAATCTTGATCAGATTCCTGGTAAAGATGGAAACAGCATTGAGCTTTTAGCACTTTGATGAGAATGGTGCCACATGAAATCATAAGGTTATTAGTGTCGTTTGGAGAGGCAGTTCTGTTGCCAAGAATTGGAAAGATGCAATTATGTTACCTCTCTATGAAAAGTTTGAAGAGTAATAGTCTGAAGCATTTCTTGCAAAAACACACAAGCATTGTTTACGTTGGACCGGACATCGTGTACGAATGAATAGTCAGGGAATCCCAAAACAGATGCTGCGGCAAGAACTTGTACATGGAAAACACTTTCGGTGCGAAGTAAAGCAAGTCTGCAGTTTAAGAACTGTGAAGTCCTCCTTGAAACATTTAAAATGATTGTATTCAACTGGGAAATAATACCTTAAACCACAATCAATGAAGAAAATAAGTAAAAGGTGGTGCAGTTCGATGATTTAAGCAAGCTGCAAAAAAAAAAACCGCACAATTCGAGACGTGGTTGAAGCTTCGTATGTGATGTTTGTGATCGTATAGGCTGTGGTTGGCACGCACATCTCAGAGCAGATATATATAGTGGATATGTTCTTTAGGACAATTATGTTTGGGTTCATATCTAGATGGATGAATCTCACTGCATCGAAGCAAATGAGGAGACTTTTATGCAAATGAATGGACTTTTATGCAGTTTTTTAATAGCAGCTACAATCTCCACATTGCACACCCTACCAAAGTTCTTATTTAATTTCCTCCTGTATGTTGTACAGGCTATGTTTAGTTCAATATAAACCTTTAAAGAGTTAAATCTGCAATATAACATCAAGTACAGGCATTGAGTTGGCAGAATCTTCAGAATGTCTGAGAAAAATTATTTACAGTATTAAAGTTTATTCTTTGCGTTTTGGTTTCAAATTATGCCAACTTTTGAATTCAAACTTCCAGGATCTATAAAATTAAATATCAGTCAGGACATCGAACGATTTATGCTTCTATAATACATTGTAGACGTAAATGCAATTATAATAGAAGACAAAAACAAATAAACAAATTTTTTTCTCTCAACACAAACTTAATGATTCTCGTAGTGGTTATTGCTTAGCCCAAGGTTATCTAAACTCAGCGGTTCTATAATCAAAGACGTTTTAGTTTTGATCATCTCATCTTTTATTCAGATGTAATTTATGACTACATTGTTAAACGTGTCCTTCATTTAAAAATATAGAAAGGCGCGATTTGGGGGAGATATGACAATTATTTGTAGATAATTGAATAGACTATAACTATTCCAGTAACTACGTCCTGCAACTGATTTCAAGATTCATATAGGCAACCGAAGAAGTCAGAATAATACCGAAACACATCTAGCGATATTTCCTGTAGAGAAAATTAATTTAGTCATTAAAAAACTATATATTCTCGTGTCCCATATTCATTTCTCGTAGTTTTAAATTATTTTATGCCTTAAACGTTAACATAAAATTACTGCAAATTACCCCGTAGATAAAATTAAGTTCCTCATTAACAAATATTTTCTTGTGTTTCATATTCATTTCTTGTAGTTTTTAAATATTTCATGCCTTAAATCGGTTAGCAGAAAATTACTGCAAATTACATAGTTACTGTTGTTGTTTAGTCTCATGTCCTACTTGAGCAGACTCCTGACGTGATCGCCCTGTGTTTATATCAGAGATTACACTGTCTAGTTTGTCTTTTCTTCTTTTAAGACGCTAGGATACGATATGAAGGCGACTTGGTTACTTTTTCTAGATCAGGCAACCTCGTAGAGTCCACCTTGTAGACATGTTGTATTCAGATGATGTTTTGTCCTTGGTCAACCCTGATCAAGCAGACCTGTATAATCAAAGACGTTCCAGCCGTAACCATCCCACCTTTTTATATATCCAGGACTACTAAGTGTTGTTCCTTCTCTAAGATAATAGAGTTCAGATTTTGTAATTTGAGATAGAAATTGACTATTATTTCTAACAGATCAAATAACCACGTATAAGCCCTCATTGGCTCCAAATTACTGAGTTCGCTGAAAATCAAGCAGGAATTATCTATACAAGCTCTTACTTTTGATATTTTAATGAGACCAGATAAACTGTAAATGGAACACTAGTTGCTTACGTATAAACCATTCATGTAGGTTGAAATCTGACGAATAACCAATAACAAATAAACTAGTTATGCTTCGTATGATTAATCGTCCTCGGGGCGTAAAATGAACACTTCTCACCAAGGCAGAATAGTTTCTGCTTAATTTTTCAGTCGCAGTTTTCATAAAGTATTTTCAACAGTTATATTTGTTTTATTTTTTTCACTGATTTCATTCATTAGATTGCAGCCGTGCTGCGACTCAGCCATTAAGGCTTTTTAATCAATTGTATCACTTTTAGTACTTCGGGCATAAAGAGGCGTGACCCAGATAGAGCGAAATCCCACAAGAGATTTTTGTTTGACGCACGTTTCTTTTATCTCACACACACACACACACACACACACACACACACACACACACACACATATATATATATATATATATATATATATATATATATATATATATATATATATATATGCGCAGGCGCGTCTCTGTGGTAAAAAGCATGTTTCCTAACTACATAGTTCCGGGTTCAGTCCCACTGCATGACACCTTGAGCAAGTGTCTTCTACTATAGCCTCGGGTCGACCAAAGCCTTGTGAGTGGATTTGGAAGACGGAAACTGAAAGAAGACCATCGTATATGTGTGTGCGTGCATGCGTGCGTGCGTGTGCGCGTGCGCGTGTATGCGTAAGCTTATGTCTGTTTTTGTCCCCCATGCAAAATGAGTATCTTGTAAGAGAAAAATATCCAATGAATTACTGGTTCCTAGCCTATTGTTTTTTTTTGTGTACGTTTGTTTTATAGTGTATATGTGTATGTATTTTTACATATTCTTTTATTCTTTTATTTGTTTCAGTCTTTTGACTGCGACCAAGCTGGAGCACCGCTTTTAGTCGAACAAATCGACCCCCAGGACTTAGTCTTTTTAAGCCTAGTGTTTATTCGATCGGTCTGTTTTGCCGAACCGTTGTCAAGCGATGGTGAGAGAACAAGCACAGACACACAAGCACATATACACAGAGACACACACAGACACACACGCGCGCGCGCGCACACGCACACACACACACACATACATGTATATATATATATATATATATATATATATATATATATATATATATATATATATACGACGGGCTTCTTTCAGTTTCCGTCTATCAAATGTACTCACAAGGCTTTGGTCGGCTCGATGCTATAGTAGAAGACACTTGCCCAAGGTGCCACGCAGTGGGACTGAACCCGGAACCATGTAGTTGGTAAGAAAGCTACTTAACACACAGCCACTCCTGATTCTCCAGAAGCGTATATCTTGAATGTGTACGCGTGCATACGTGTATATATCTATGTATATGCATGTATATATATATATATATATATATATATATATATATATATATATATATATGTGTGTATATATATATATATAAATTGTAAATCCAAAACAAAAAAATAACAACAAAACTACAAAGGATTCCGCGGTACACGTGTTTCAAGCTCTACATGTGTATAATATAATATAATATAATATAACAATATAATATGTGTATAATCTACAATGTAAAGCTATCCTCAGCCGCAAAATTATCTCTCTCCCAGGAAATTATACCATCTCGACGTTGAAGTAAGAAGAAAAACCTTCCATACCTTGCGACGATTCAGTGTGTAGTGTTAAGTTGGTGGTTAAGAACAATACAATACCATAAAAAGATATACACAGATATTCATGTAAAAAAGTAAGAATAAACTTAAAATAAAAATAAAACTTAAAATAAAATAAAATAAAAAATAAAATAAAATAAAAAATAAAATAAAAAATAAATAAAATAAAAAATAAAAAATAAAGGGAGTCATATCGGTGGGGCGGGTAATCTAGGAAGTAATAAGAGAAAGACTGGGTAGTCAAGTAAGCTACATCTAAGCTATTTCGATGGGTTGGCGAAGGGTTTGTGAGGAACAATCTAAATGTAGAAGAAGATAAAGTGATAAATAGAATAGATACAGAGATCTTAAAGGTCGTAAGGGATAGATATGTATGAGCTGTGTCTGTCTATCTCAGTGGTGGGTCGTAAATAAGAAGTGTCATGCCAGAATAGACTTGGAACATGAAACATGAAACATGATATTCTTGTGGTGAGTGGTCAGTGGTCAACCTAAGCGAATTACAACTTAAGTGTACTAACCTATCTACATATCCTTATCTAGATGAAGAAGGGTGAAGGAAGTGTAACGGGTGAATAAACATAGAAGACCTTAAAGAATTCATCAATAAACATGTCAACAAGAAAAGCGAAATACGTTATAAGGGGGGGGGGTAGGTTTGGACGTTAAAATTCAAAAGGCAAAATTCAAAATACAGAGTAATATAGTATACTAGTGAAAGGAAATATTAGCACCCACAATTAATAATGTAATGACTAAGAAATAAACAATAAAATAAGAACTGAAAAATATTAAAGAATAATAAAACTGATAAGAATAAAAATAAAAATAAGAGGTAAAACGTAAAAAATTAAAGACCTCAAAATGAAAAAAATATAAAGGATAATGATAAACTGGTCAAAATATAACCGATAAAACATAAAATATAAGAAATACAAAGAAATTAACAATTAAAGAATTAAAAAATTAAAACATAACGACACCGGAAGCAAAAGGGTATAAAATAAATGTAAAAGTATAAAGTGAAGTATATATATAAACAAAATATATATATAAAAAAATATATGAAAATAACGTAAAAATAGAAATAAAAAAATATAAAAATAAAAATAAAAATAAAAATAAAAATAAAAATAAAAATAAGAATAAAAGTAAAAATAAAAGTAAAAAACACAACTTATAAGCAGTATAGATAGTATACACACATGTATATACCCACATACATACACATACACACTGTTATTTCGTGTTATAACTTCGTATTGCAGTGTCCTTGGATGGTTTCGAGTCAGTGACTGAAGCTAGAACTATATCCATAGGTTTGGGATTATGGAACCGGTTTATTGAAAATATTTGTAAACTAAAAATTAAAAATATGTGTAAACTAGAAATTAAAAATATGTGTAAACTAGAAATTAAAAATATGTTTAAATTAAGTGGTCATAACCTAGTTCTTCGAGGGTAAACCAAAATACTGATGTATATAGTAAGGTTAGGGGTAGAGTACGGGCTATGTTATTTAGGTGTCTGGGTTGTGGTAGGTAGGAATAGTTAAATATATATATGAGGTGTAGAAGTGCACATAACTAAAAGGGAGGATTTAAGGGTTATAATATCTAAAGGTTTTCATCAATTTATGGATACAGGAGGGTTTGAAATCTGACCTCTTATTAATTAGTTTATTTTTATCAGGAAATTTAATAATTTTCAAAAGTTCAAGGGAGCATAACTGGCAACCAGTTCTATTATCTTTATATGTAGGGGCCGATCCAACAATAGACCATCTAAGGTTAAAATTAATCTTGTCGTCCTTAAGCTCCCAAATTCTGCGAGATAATGAGGTGTTGTTAGCCTTATGTCTGAGTCTAAACGAAGATCCGTGGTTATAAAACCTAGATTTCCAGGATGAAGAGCATCCCAGGTATGTGAGGGTGTTAGTTTCTGTGATAATTTCGCAGGAGTATATTATGTTTTTAGCTAAGCAGTTTCCGCGTAACGGGCATGTTGTAGGTGTTACACAATTGCACCCGATTCTACACTTGTAAGGTCGTCTTATGTCTACATTTATGGGGTAACCGTTTGTAGTATTATTATCTATGTTAGTACTCGGGTGGTTAGGTTTAACGTTTACATTGTTGTTATAATTATAGCTGCTACCTCTATTTGGGTTGTTCGAAGATACCTCACATCTTATACTGTCAGTGGGGGTTTTGGGAATATCGGTGTTATGTTGATAATCATTAATCATTCTTAATCTAGCTTTTTTTTATTTTGGTTTTGTTATGTTTAGATATAATACATTTCATATTAGGGAGGGTTGAATATGAGATTCTAATAGTTTTATTTGAAAAGATACTGCTATATTTGTGAGTGGGTGGAAAGTTCTTTGATATAATTGAGAATATCTTACATAATTTACCTGTGACGGCTACATTGAATGGTATGTTATACCATACGTAGTTGCGTAATTTATTTTTACTTTGTTTGGAAATTCTTCTATTTTTATTATTATTATTCCTATCGCTAGGGCTTTCTTTGTGTGAACTACTATCTGTATGACTATTCTTATTATGTTCTCTTATCCTATGTTTATTATTATTCGTACTGGTTGTATCTGTACTTTTGTTTATGCTCGACTTATTTTCTATAGCACCATCCAGGGGTTTAATTCTATATTTTCTAATTCAATTACATGGAGGGTTTATGTTCTTGGTTTGTGCTTTGGGTGTATTATAATTAAACTTATTATCAAATGATATCGTCTGGGAGTACCCAGCTTTATAGAGGGCTTGATTATAATGATGGGCATGTTCCTTGAAAATGTTTTCATTCGAGGATAGTTTGGTAAGTCTGTCCGAAACAGCCTGGACGGTTGTGTTAATTATAGAGGGGGGGGGGTGATTGGAAAGTGTGTTAATATAACTAGTGGTTTCTTCAGGTTTCCTGTACGGGTGGTGGAGTCCTTCATCTAAGTCTAGTGTAGCATCCAGAAAATTAACAATCTTATAGTTAGTCATAAATTCAAGTTTTAAGCTGAAGGATTTGAAAAAATGTCTAATCTTTTTCCTAACTTTTTCAAGGGTGCTCTTGTTA
>NC_142932.1:55581155-55598655 GCF_046866305.1 Octopus bimaculoides | reverse complement strand
TTTTACCCGCACCCATTTATTGCACTTGGTAATGTAATGACCATGCAATGAAAAAAACACTAGTGTAATAACAACTGGGTATTCTTCCAGCAGTATATTTGATAGATTTTATCCCTTAGTGGGTTGGATTCACAACCCCTAATTTCTTGGATATATAATATAATATATATATATATATGCATATATACATACGTATGTGTACATACATACATATATATATATATATATATATATATATATATATATATATATATATATATATATATATGCATATGTGGACACAGGACGTCATGAAACGTGTACAACAAAAAAGTACGAAGCACGAGTACATGGAACATGACCTATTCTTTCGAACAACGAAAGACACAAAAGGAAAACTAAACAAACATAAAGAACGACCCTTCATCAGTTCTTGGCTGTTTTTCTAGTCTCGCATTTCGGTTGGACAAAATAATGGAAACACCTAGCATCAGAGCATAAGCATTTTGAAATATCTATAACACCGTCAAAAGCTTATTTATTTTTATGTTTTTTGATTTATTATTAGTATTGCATAATATGTATTGCTAAAATTGCTGTTTCTTTTCAAATATCATCAGAAAAAGATAATTAAAATTCATTAAAATGACAGATCTATCGAACTTTCAAAGAGGTCAAATTGTTGGTGCTCGTATGGCAGGCGCTAGCGTAACGAAAACAGCCGAAATGTTTGGTGTATCAAGAAGTATTGTCTCGAAAGTAATGACAGCCTTTGAGAAAGAGGAAAAAACCTCCTCGTCGAAACAAAATTCCGGAAGAAAACCAAAACTTTCAGACTTTGTCTGACTCTTACGCGAATTGTTAGAAAGGTTCACAAAAGTACAGCTCACAAAATTATTGCAGAACTTAATGACCACCTCGAGAACCCAGTTTCCACAAAAGCTGTTCGCCGGGAGCTGCACAAAGCCGGATTTCACGGGAGGGCTGCAATCAGAAAACCACTACTTTCAAAAACAAACGTTGCAAAACGTTTAGAGTGGAGTAAAAGCCTACCGAATTGGTCCCTAGAGCAGTGTAACAATGTTATATTTTCGGACGAGTCATCCGTTACCTTATTTTCGACCACCGGCCGAGTATACGTGTGGAGACAGCCAAAAGAAGCATTTGACCCAGACTGTCTTCTTCCAACTGTTAAACATGAAGGAGGATGAGTGATGATCTGGGGGGGGGGGGGCTATATCTTGGAAATCCACCGGTCTAATGGTTTCCCTTCATGGCAGAATTAATAGTCAAGACTATTGAAGCATTTTATCTGATCAAATTTATGCTATGTTTGTGGAACTGTTTCCGGAGGGAAACGCAATCTTTCAGAATGATAATGCACCAATTCACACAGCTAAAGTTGTTACTGAATGGCTCGAGGAACATTCTAGTGAACTTGAACATTTTATCTGGCCACCACAATCCCCAGATCTCAATATTATTGAACATTTATGGTGCATTTTAGAAAAACAAGTAAGGAGTCGAAATCCTCCACCATCATCACTACAAGAACTGGAAACTGTTTTAGCTGAAGAATGGACAAAAATTCCTTTGGAAAGAATTCAAACTTTGTACGAGTTCATACCTCGTATAATTCAAGCTATAATTACTGCCAAAAGCGGTCCTACCCTCTATATATATATATATATATATATATATATATATACATATATATATATATATGCGTGTGTGTGTGTGTGTGTGTGTGTGTGTGTGTGTGTGTGTGTGTGTGTGTGTGTGTGTGTGTGTGTACGTGTGTATATATATATATATATATATATATATGTACAATATATGAGTATATGCATATATATGTACATGTATGTACATACCTTCATCTATATGTACATATAGATACATATCTGGGTACATGACGTTGCAAAAAAACATGAACAAAATGATAAACAAGGTACAAAAAACACGCAGGCTACATCGAGAACATATCTTTCATCAGCTGCCACCATTAAAACACTGGCGTTTTCAAATGCAAGAGACATTTTCCCTTTTTTCTGTCAGTCCACCTCTCTTTTTTACTCTTGTGAGGGCTTGGTAGCCGGTAGCAGGTAGTAGCAGTCCTAATATTTTGTATGAGTTCTTGGTTTTGACTGTTTAAGCAGCAGAAGTAGCAGAGGAAGGAGGCGGTGAAGAAGAAGAAGAAGAAGAAGAAGAAGAAGAAGAAGAAGAAGAATCTTAAATGGTCAAGTGACCTATAAGTGACCTGTTGTGGTAGTAATAGTAGTGATCTATGAAAAGTCTCCTAACACAAGCCCAAGTACGCTCGACAACAACACTGAAGACGTCATAAAGAAATGCAGAAGACCTAACTGTGGTATATGCGTCAACCTAATTGTTTTATATATATATATACACACACACACACACGCACACACACACATATACAAACATGTATGTAATTACATAGTGAAAGTATTATATCACATTACAATAGAGATGTTATTGTTTCACTATTGACACGTAATACCGATACAGCCTAAGAAACAAGAGATTGATCCGGGCTCGCATTAGGCAAAAAATTGAAAATGTTTGGGGCCCATGACACCCCATTGACTCTAAGTAAGACAGGTGTAAAATTTGAATGAAACCGGTTGGGTAGTTCTTGAGTTTTAGTGATGCACACCTACAGAAACACAGACACACATTCTCAGTTCTATATATATATATATATATATATATATATATATATATATATATATATATATAGAGAGAGAGAGAGAGAGAGAGAGAGAGAGAGAGAGAGAGAGAGATTACATACGTATATTACATATATTTATTTCCTTTGCCCTGTTTCAGTCATTAGACTGCCTTGATGAATTTATATGTGTGTATGTGTGTGTGTGCGCGCGCGCATAATAATTTGCACTTCAATAGAACGTACTGTCAGTAAAGGGACGTATTTTTGTTTCATTTTATAACCTAGTCATGTGTAACATAACATATTTAACTGCTAATCAGATAGCGAAGTCTAGTGATCTATCGCCTGTTTAGTGAATTCGGTTTATTGCATATTCCGATTAATTGCTTGAGAATTTCAATCACTGAAACTATGAAATTAAGCAGAATCAATTGGAACCGCTTGAATACAATAATTTTTTTCAAACCTAAAGAAATGCTCTTCGAAGTTTACAATATTGTTGTTTTTCAACCGGTACCCAGCTTGGTAACGCCTGTCTACAAATCGGTGTTTCATTCTACTTGGCCTTCGGGTCTCGAAGACACCTATGCAGGTCTACAGTAGCCGTTTATGGACTCCAATCGTTGTCATGCCGTCTCAACATCGGTCGCTTCCCTTGGCATACTGCCCACGATGACATTTTAACGGCTGAAGTTGTGCTGGTAGATAAAGCAGGTTTGAGTAAGGCTGCGTGTATAGATAAAAGGACAAGGAAGCCAGGATTAAATTCAACCCGTTACAAAGCATTGACATAGCAAAGCTGTTGAAATACATCTTGAAAGAATATATACACAATGGTTTAACATGCAGTTGGTACATAATGATTATGTATGCGATTGTTGTTGGCACTCCGTCGCTTACGACGTGGAGGGTTCCAGTTGATCCGATCAACGGAACAGCCTGCTCGTGAAATTAACGTGCAAGTGGCTGAGCACTCCACAGACACGTGTACCCTTAACGTAGTTCTCGGGGATATTCAACGTGACACAGTATGACAAGGCTGACCCTTTGAATTACAGGCACAACAGAATCAGGAAGTAAGAGTGAGAGAAAGTTGTGGTGAAAGAGTACAGTAGGGTTCGCCACCATCCCCTGCCGGAGCCTCGTGGAGCTTTAGGTGTTTTCGCTCAATAAACACTCACAACGCCCGGTCTGGGAATCGAAACCGCGATCCTATGACCGCGAGTCCACTGCCCTAACCACTGAGCCATTGCGCCTCCACATGTATGCGATATAGAATAGGAAAAACAAATACGAGACATGACTTCTGCTGGAAGATAAGAACAAACGAACACTTCAAAAAATAGCCGAGGCTGCCTGCGGAATAAAACTTGCTCTCAGCCGAAGAGCTGAACTCCATTGTGCAAATCCGCTTCACTGAAAAAATAGCGGGAGATGCGTCCTTATATAGGTGACGATAGGTTCCCAACGGACAGAAATTTCCCACTATCGGCTGGTCTGTCATGTGATGTGGTTGACAGCCCACGTAAAATTAGAGGGACCAGGCCATCACGTGATGAGTCAAAATGTGGGTGCTTAAAGGTAAAGAGCCAAACTGTGAACATTCTTCTGCTACAATATCGTCAAATGTGGTTTTCCGTCGCAATTTAAATCGGCGGGGTTAGAAACCAACAGATTAGGCAAAGCCTTCCTGTTCCAAGACAAGTCCTTTAACTGGGATGCGACTTAACACTGATATTTTTTCCTGCGACAACCTAGTGAAATCGTTATCAGACGTTGTTTTTTCTCCGATGTGCCGAGGATCGCAAGCTTATAAAGCTGCTCTATCACAGGTTACTTTCCAGTCCATAGCTTGGAAACGTCCGACGTTTTGGGAACCCAAACTACCTCCCTACTAGGTTTGACAAAAGTAGAGATGTTTATACGCATGAACAAGCCCCACAAGGTAACTGGCTCTTTCAGCGCATCTTTTTCGCCAATTTTCGAAGCAACGCATTCACCATTTGGTCTGTCGAGAATACGGAACTTACATGATGGCTGTTTTATATTCCTCAGTAAATTTATTTCAAAATAGTAAAACAGGATTGATTGTGGCCTGTCTAAAAAAGAAAAATAATCAAAACAGAACTACGATAAAAGAGCGTAGTCTATGAAAAGCCTAAACTTATTAACAATAGATGTTTTAGAGCTAAACAGATCAAACATCACGGATTTTATGTATGATATCATTAAAAATATAAAACCACAGAATTTTGTAGCTTGGCTTTTGTTGTTGATTGTATATTTTCGTGAAAAAAAAAAACGACTGTTGGCACACAATATCAAAATGTTCCAAATTTTAAAAGGCGAGAAACTTTATATTTAGTTAGCATTCCACGGTCCGCTAACAATCCTATTCACAATGTTGTTCTATTGTATGGTGAGAGTCAAAATATTTGACAAATTTAGATTGTATCAAAAAAATTACGATGAATCTTTGTGTGTGTGTTGTGTGTGTATGCTTGTGTGTGTGTGTGTGTGTGTTGTGTGTGTATGCTTGTGTGTGTGTGTGTGTGTGTGTGTGTGTGTGTGTGTGTGCTTGAATAATATGCGTTGCATGTGTTCTTATATTTCTATAGTGCGGGATGGAGAGAATGCCTAGGTATGTGTGTGTGTGTTGCATGTATTCAGGTAGGTAGGTGCGTGATTGTGAGTTAGGACTGAGTGGGCTATGCTCTATGATGTGTCTTAAACTGACTAAAGTAATGAAATATCAGTTGATTTAACGTATATTTTGAAGGGAAAATTCCCTATGTTAACTAGAAATAATCATGTACCACAAAAAAAAAGAACAATTTTAGTCATAGGCGTAGGAGTGGCTGTGTGGTAAGTAGCTTACCTTAATGGCAAATTTCATGAAATTAAGTAGCTTGCTTACCGACCACATGGTTCCGGGTTCATTCCCACTGCGTGGCACCTTGGGCAAGTGTCTTCTACTATAGCCTCGGGCCGACCAAAGCCTTGTGAGTGGATTTGGTAGACGGAAACTGAAAGAAGCCCGTCGTGTGTATATATATATATATATATATATATATATATATATTACAATTAAAAGGGTAAAGGTTTATCAATTTATCAGCAACTATTTGCTGATCCCTTAATTATATATATATATATATATATATATATATATATATATATAAATATATATATGTATGTATGTATGTATGTATGTGTGTGTATATGTGTGTGTGTCTGTGTTTGTACCCCCAGCATCACTTGACAACCGATGGTGGTGTGTTTACGTCACCGTAACTTAGCGGTTCAGCAAAAGAGACCGATAGAATAAGTGCTACGCTTCCAAAGAATAAGCCCTAGGGTCGATTCGCTCGACTAAAAGGCGGTGCTCCAGCATGGGCGCAGTCAAATGACTGAAACAAGTAAAAAGAGAGTAAGAGTAATTGGCCATACTGTTTAAAAGCCTTTTTGAAAGATCGGAAACAACTCCGGCAACTTAATCGGACCTTTTCATAACACCGGAAGTAATTCGTGTTTGATTACTAACGATACTAAGTGAAGTCACAAGTAAAGGTCCGCAGATGTTCGCTGTAAAACACCAGATAAATTATGTTTATTAATGAGAACTGTCGCTTCTCTGAATTTCCAAGAAATCCTTACAAATACTTTACAAATTTGCGAACGCTAGACAGAAGGCCTCTATTGTTATTCTGCTGTTTTTGTAGCAGCAGCAGCAGCAGCAGCAGCAGCAGCAGCAGCAGCAGCAGTAGTAGTAGTAGTAGTAGTAGTAGTAGTAATACTTGTTGTGGTTGTTGCTGCTCTTCTTTTTCTTCTTTAACAAATAGTCAACCCTTATCAATTAGCAGGGGTGAACCCAATGGGAGGGGAGGCTGAGGGGCACATGCCCCCCCCCCCCCGAAAAGAAGTGCGCCCTTCTCTTCTAAATAATATTATTACAGCCTTTTTCCCTGCAATTGTATTCCCTTCTGACCTTGTGCCCCCCCCCCCTTGAAAAATTCCTGGGACCGCGCTTGATCAGATCTAACAAGAAAGACATTCAAGATGTGATACCTTTTTAGGAATATGCGCAAGATTGCTCTTATCCAATCTATCGTTTTATAACTTCTTATGGCACGATGAAATTTAAGGGAGATTTGTATAAATATATTTTTATACATAAGCGCAGACGTGGCTGCGTGGTAAGACGCTTGCTTCTCATACTTGGTTCCAGGCTCAGTCCCACAGCGTGGAACCTTCGGCAAGTGTCTTCTACTAAAGCCTCAGGCCGACGAAAGCCCTCTGAGTGGATTTGGTAGACGGAAACTGAAAGAATCCCGTCGTGTGTATATATACACAGACATGCAGGAAGTAAATAGACACTTTTAATTTTTAAAATCTTTTATTTGATATTAATTGGTTGAAGGAGAGGTTTTCTTCTAGCTGCTCGTCCTTAATACCCAAGCTTTTGCAGATATGTAACACACGTTCTTGGACTAACTTCTAGCTGTTTTGCAATGTCAGAAGCCTTCGAACGAAGTTCGTTTTCCACAATTCTCTTCAAACAGTGAAACGTCCTTTCCGAGAGCCCAGGTCAGCCGAGACGAGAATCTGTTGATTCTTTTTCTTGGCTTTTGAATTGCGCTATAATTCTATTAACAGTAGCAAGAAGAATTTGAAGATTTTGAGCAATTTTTCGCCGGCTAAGACCAGCCTCAGATTGACCAACAATACGACCTCTTTGAAAATCTGACAGTTCTGGTGAATTTCTTGTGCGTGGCGCGGTTACACTTCGTAAATGTTTAGTATAATCGCACCTGGAATGAAAAAGAATAATTACATTGTAAATTCTACACCGCTGAAAACATATTAAGGCGCTTTGATCAGAAATTTTGAAAATTAAAGGTGTCTATTTACTTCCTGCATGTGTGTGTATATATATATACTACAATATCTCTCTCTTCCCCCCTCGTACTTCCTTCTGTTACTACTATATTCTTCTCTTTCTCTCGTTGCTCACCTATTCTTCTACTTCCTCCCTTTGTTTCTCCCTCTACCACTCTCTCTCTCTCTCTCCCTTACTCCTGCATGGTCACATGCTTCCGGTCAATAATCCTTTTCTTCCTTGGCTATCGCCGAGCAAACACGCGAACTTACTTCGTCCCCACTTTCAAGTTCGTGCCTCACAGCGTTCATATACACATAATTTTTCACGTCTGGCCGCATGGCCTTTTCCATTTGTTTTCGGTCCATGGGAAGAGCCGTTTTAACGATGCGTCCTGCCCAACTCTTCGAAACGCCGGTGTTAAAACGGGGGTAGCTGATGAAGGAAAATGTTCTCTATGTGGCTTGTGTGTTTTCTGTACTCTGGTTATTATTATTTCTTGTCTACGTTTTGTTTGCAATGTCCTGTACCCAGATATGCACCTATATATACAGGTAGACGTAGGTATGCACACACCTGTACGTATATATGCATATACTCATTTATTATTTGTTTATATATATATATATATATATATATATATATATATATGCACACACACACACATATGCATGTATATATTTATTTGTGAGTCTTTGTGTCTGTGTTTGTCCCACCACCACCACCACCACCATCACTTGACAACCAATGTTGGTGTGTTTACGTCCCAGTAACTTAGCAGTTCGGCAAATGAGACCGATAGAATAAATACTAGGCTTACAAAGAATAAGTCCTGGGGACAATTTCTTCGACTAAAACCCGTTAAGGTCGTGCTCCAGCATGGTCGCAGTCAAATGAATGAAACAAGTAAAAGAATAAAAGACTATATGTGCGTGTGTATGTGTGTGTGTATGTGTGTGTGTGTGTATGTATGTATGTATGTATGTATGTATGTATGTATGTATGTATGTATGTATGTATGTATGTATGTATGTATGTATGTATGTATGTATGTATGTATGAACGGGGATGGGCTGAAACGTTCATAGAATCACTATAAATAAGTGATACTAGAGCTGTGAAATTTTGCATGCATTAATTTCAAATCTTCTTATTAAAAACCGTACTGTTTCTTTCCAGGTAAACTGAAATCTGAATGTTCAAAGACCAGGCATCGTGGTGTTATATCTTTTATTCTTTTACTTGTTCCAGTCATTTGACTGTGGCCATACTGGGGTAACACCCTCAAGAGTTTTAGTCGAAGAAATCGACCTCAGGAGTTATTTTTTAAAAGCCTGGTATTTATTCTACCGATCCCGCTAAGTTACGGCGACGTAAACACACCAACACCGACTGGCAAGCCGTAGTTGGAGGACAAACACAGACACAAAGGCACACATAGATATATACATATACATATATACGACGGACTTCTTTCAGTTTCTGCCTACCAAATCCACTCACAAAGCTTTTGTTGGCCCGAAGCTATAGTAGAAGACACTTGCTCAAGGTGTCTCCAATGGGACTGAACCCGGAACCATGCAGCCTATATATATATATGAAAGAAGGTTTGAAAATGCAATTTTAAAGATGTTTATTCACTTAACCGGTTTCACATTTTTAGAAAAAAGATTGTCAAAAGTAAAATATAAAGCTTTATATAAGCTTTGTAGTGTTAATTACAGGTTGTCACAAAAGTATTAAAATACATATATACATTCTCTGATAATAATAAGAAAAGGTTAGAAACAGGCTTATATATATACTGAAAAAAAAAGTCTTCAGGATTTTGGGAAAAAAATCTTTTTATTTCTTTATTATTATTCCTTTATTTCTTCCTCATTCCCTTCATTATTTCCTTTATTTCTTCATTATTATTCCTTTCTCGAATTTGTCAAATAAAATTTATATAAGAGCATTGGCATTATTCTGTAGTAATGCCCTTATATAAATATAAACGAATAATTATATTCTTGGGAATAGAAATTTCCCTTATGAATTTTTTTACACACTGGCTTCCTGATTAAATTCTTGTAAAAGATTTTTATCCTTTTTTGAATTTATATATATATATATATATATATATATATATATATATATATATATATATATATAATTATTAAGGTGGCTAAACGCAAATTAGAACTAAAAGACAAAATCACTGAAGTGACTAGGGTGCAAGTTTGCACCTGTATTGCTAGAAATAAGAGTAAAAGAACTCTTACCATCAAACAGAGAACAGTTTCTAGGATCTCGGCTTACCCATCTGCAATGGAGTAGCGTCACCGATGAGGATTAATTCTTTCCGAAATCGACCGGTTCATATGGCGCCCTCACTTGCTATGAGAGGTTGTGTGCCTTGTCAGTGAATTGAAACTGTGCTTTGTTCGTGGCTAAGAGTTCTTTGACTCATATTTCTAGCAATGCCAGTACTGTCTTGCACCCTAGTAACAATTAGATTATATATATATATATATATATATATATATACAGAGAGAGAGAGAGAGAGAGATAGAGATGCATATTATGCATATGTATATCTCCACAAACAATTATGTGTATATATATAGACAGACAGACAAACAGACAGATTTATGAATAATATTGGGCGTATATAAAAATACTACATAAATGACTAAAAGCCTTTCAGTACAGAATTCACTGCCAGTCGAGTAAATTGTTATTACGAGTTTAAAGCTATTTCGACATTTAATGCCCAACAGGTTATATGCATTGCGATGCCCAAGCGAAATCATTACGTATACGCAGGCATGACAGAAGTAAATAGACACCACAGTCAATTTTAAAAAGGCCATATTGTGGGCCAATCTGAAGTCAGCGTAAAATCGCAGAAAATCTTGGGATCTCACTTTCTACAGTTAATAGATTGTGCAATTCATCAGAGAGGCGATGGAGTCCACATCACCTCACCCAGGTTGACCAGGGCTCTCTGACAGGACCCTTCTCTTTGTTAAGAGAAGTGTGGAGGATAATCCTCGTTGCAAGGCCTCTGACATAGCAGAACACGTTGATGTCAGTCCCAGAACAGCTGTCAAGTATCTCCACAAACTTGGTTACTATGGCAGAGCAACAAGAAGGATGTCACTTCTTTGACCAGTCAATATCAAGCAGAGAAAAGATTGGGCCAGTGAGATGGTGATGAGGCCACTAGCATTTTGGGACACTGTCATATTCTCCAATGAGTCCAGATTTGCTGTATTTTCTGACAGTGGCCGAGTGTGGGTCTGGAGACTCTGTGGTCAAGAATTTGACGTGAAAAGATTTCAGTCAACAATGAAACACGGCAGCTATTCTGTGATGGTCAGGGGAGAAATTTGGAGCAATGATCATTTAGAGCTGGCGGAGTGTGGGGGAAACATTGACACAAATAAATATATGTCCATATTGCAGAAAGGGCTTCTTCCAATCTTCTCCAGTTGTGAAATGATTAAAGAAGACTCTTTATTCGTGAAAGATGGGGCTCCGTATCACACGGCTAAAATGACACAAGATTTGTTGGATGAGAATGGTATTAAAAAGCTTCCATGGCCAAGCCAATCACCAAATACGAACCTTATTGAACACTTCTGGGGCATAATGGACAGGACACTTCATAAAAAGAACAAGAAAGCATCTTCAAAGCCAGATCCTTTGAGATTACTGCATGAAACTTAACAAGAAATTCCTCAAGAGAATATTCGTCATCTGATCATTAACATACCCAATGGAGTCCTTGCATTGAAAAATGCAAGAAGTATGTCTACTGGATATTAAATATTTACATTATAACAATTAATAAATAATTTGAATGTATAATCTCAGATTTAAATAAATTTTAACGATTATAAGGGTGTCTATTTACTTCTGTCGTGTGTGTGTGTGTGTGTGTGTGTGTGTGTGTGTGTGTGTGTGTGTGTGTGTGTGTGTGTGTGTGTGTGTGTGTGTGTGTTTTGTATTTTGTGTCAGGTCACTTGCTCAGATCACTTACCCTCATCACTGGTAGCATAAAATCCAGCATGACATGTTGCACTGTCGAGTCATCAACTAAACCAGCACACCCACCGGGCTAGCCTGGTAAGGAGGGTTGGTAGAAACTCAGCAGGAATAAAAATATGACTTGTGAAAAGAATGGATGAACTCAGTGTAGGTTCAACGACTGTCTGCCAATAGGAAGGGCACTCAAAAATTCCGGGTTGGCGTCTGGCGTACTGAAAGACCACTGAGAGTGAGGCAATCCTTAGTTTTTGTTAAAGCATATCTCATGGAGAAGGTCACTCTGACATAAAACCTGATATGCAGAGAATGGCATTAGATATTTTGGAGATCTGCTTGCGGCGCGGTTTAGATTTGTGAACTGGTGAAGCGGAAGTTGACGGGGACAGTCATCAACAAGTAATGGTGGTTAGCCTTGTAAAAGGCTATTAGAGTTGATAAGGAAATGGTGATAAGGAAATAGTGATATAAAATTCTATAGCTGAAGAAAATTTAGTTAGTAATCTAGAAAAGGTGCTTTGGAAGGGCATCGTGACTAACGTGCTGGGGCAAGATTGGGCCTTGATCGATTCTTCAATGCTAAGCAAGAAGATTGTATTGTCAGAGCTTGGGCACGTGCTCTAATTAATGCACGAGGAAGCAAAAGTTGTTCGATGGATCGCTACTCTATTCCAGCCTTTCTATAGCATTTTAGAGTCAGGAACAGACTTTATTGCCTACCTCAACTGTCAGCTTTAGCTCTAGGATGGGGATGTGGAGCTCTGCGAAAGGCCGTTAACAACTACAGAGAGTGATGACTGGCTGCACGAGAGAATGTCGCGTCGCCTTTTGTACACCACTAATCCTCTATAGAATGCCATGGTGGAACATCTACTGATCATATTACCCGACGGCAGACTAGGTGCCTGGTGCTCTATCTCGGTCCACATTTGATCTGTCAAAATAAAATAAACCTCAGAAAAGTGCGTCTGGTGAACAGGGACTACACTTGTTCACCGTCAAGGAAAATCTGGAGATGTTGCAACCTCAATGCATGACATTTCTGAGTAAGACTGGCCATCTGTTCGTCACCTCGTCCCAGTTCTCGTCCAATTAGAGGTCTGGAACAAGTCAGACCCCGCTGTTCCAGGTCTGATTTGGTCCAGTGCTCGTCTAGCGTCCAGTGTTAGCTAACATGGACCTACCTCTCTTGGTACTGAGCTGCAGACCCAATGTTTTCAATTTAATTTATTGCTCCTGTCATCCCCTCATATTCTCTTAGAGTGATGTCGACTCTATTATAGCAACGTCATTTGCATATCTTACACATCCTAGTTCGTGCGGGATACCCTTCAACATTTCTAGTTTCCGCAGCACTGTCGCTGGAAAGACGAGAGTGAGCAATCTTGGCAAATAAAGTACATGATACGGAACGGTTCTCATAGGTGGCCATTTACTCATTAGCCAGCGAACAGATGTCACTGTACATTGCAATCAGCCCTTGAAAATGGGATCGAAACTGGCCGCTTAGAAGATAGCTACTACTCTTGAACCGAGCATTTAGCATAGCTAAGGACCGAAAATAAACTATGTAGTACACTTTGCTCAAGTTTGTACTCAGCAGTGCCACCACAATTCTGTTACCAGTTGCAGTAGACATCCGTTAGGTTGCAGTAGACATCTGCTTAGTTGCAAGTTGCAAGTTGCAGTAGACATCTGCTAAGAGATCGCCGAACAATTCTGGAATATCGACATAAGACTCAGAGGGAAGTCTATCCAAACCAGACGATTTTCCCCTTGTGTATCCAGGCACGATTCCTCCTATTTCAGTAACTGTTTTAGCTTTTTGCAACACTCTAATGCCACTGCCGAATGTCGCGGCTGTCCTTCGAGGTAGACATCGAAGTCCATCCTGCGATTCACCCCCACCCCCATTTAGTCGAGCAATATGCTGCACATCTGCCTAGAATTTGAATAGCACACCATCGTGGTCGGGCAAAGACCAAATTGTGACTTTGTAACCACGCTGAATCTTTGCAACTCAGGCTATCGAACGGGTTTTCTTAATTAGAGCACGCACCTTAGACTACGCAGCCTTCATTTCTCCCGTTAAAGATTTGGTCAAGGGCCAATCTCGCTGCAAACAAGTCGATTACAATACCTTTCCTATAAGTATCCCTTCCAGATTTCTAAACCTCTCTTTAATCTAGTTTTCTCTGCTATTACATGCTTATTAAACCTTATCGACTCCATTCTAAACGCTTTTTCTAGAGCCAGTTATCTTCTGTTTGTCAATGATTGCTGCCGTCGACGTCCGCTTAACAAATTCGATTACCCGGTCCCTGTTAGTATGACGCGCAGAATGAAATCTGTTCAGGTTGACCGCACAGACCAGAAAATATTGATCTATGTAGCCGATCACTTTAAATTGTGGACAACCTAAGCTATCTCCATCTAATGGATTACAGAATACTCTATCTTGCTCAGATTAACCCGATACAGTTCGCCCATGCGCGCTCTGGTCAGGCATAGACGGCTAGTAGTCTGAAACCATGGCCTGCGCTACAGGTAATGTCAGCATTACCGACTTACCTCTTAAGTTCAGGAAGATATTAGTATCTCAAGATCCATCAATTTCCGAAACAACACAACTTTCCCGCTCCATTCCTGACAGACTAGGAGATGCGTACAACAGTTGAAAATGAACGCAAATGCTTGTGCATCTGGTCTCAGTGATGGCTACAACATCAACATCTGGTGGTCTGAGATCGTTCAGCAGGTGGCCTTGCTTCCAAGATAATCCCCAGGCCACGTGTTCACAATGCTTATTCTGAGTTCCGCCATATCCAACATCAGAGAGAAAAGCACGAACCACTTACTGTATTTCCGTGGAAGGATAGATGTTTCCGTCCTTCCAACTATTTATAGTGTTTCCACAACATTTCTTTGCAGAGATTTTATTTATAGTCCCTCGAAAATCTCCCATTCTGTTGGGATGTTTTGATTTCAGTTTGTTCTAAGTGCCTGGCCTTCTTTTTAAAATTTTTATGAGTTGAAGTGTTGTGTTATGCTGTGTATTCATGGTGAGTGCTGTTTATATATTGATGTACGTTCCATTAAGTCCTTATTATTTTCATGTGGGGCTGATATTTTTTGTTTGGAGGTGCTGCCCTTGCTGGTGTAAATTGAGTTGCGCTTTCGTTGGTTATAGTGTCTGTTATGCTAATGGTATTTCGATTGTAGATGTTTGTAGTTGTGTTGGTTTTGGAGATGTGAAAGAGTTATTGTTTGCCTATTTCTGTTTCCTTCTCTAAGTAATTCATTTTTAATCGAGTGCAACGTCTTTCATTTTTTTCTCTTCTCCTCCACAGGTATCCATTCTGGTGATTCTTGCCAATTGATTTTTCTTGTGAGGTGAGTTTTTGCAGTCAAGTGAAATCTGTAGCAGAGGGAAGAGGTATGTCTGCACAATTGAGTATGTTTGTTTATACTTATATTCTGGTTGACAGGTCTCTAAGTGGTGGTGGAGTTGGCAAAACTTTTTTCCTGGGTTGTGATGTTGATGTCTACTGTCAGTTCTTTTGTGTGATGTTGCTAATGGTATTCTTGCTGTTGATGCTACCGTTGTCGGTGTCTTTTAGTGATGCTGCTAATGGTATTGTTGCTGTGGTGAGGGCGTCGGCAGTAGAGAGAGGAATCTTTCTACACTTTCTTTTTGCAGTGGGCAGGAAGCTCTCAGATGGTTAGTGTTAGATCAAATCTAGGATGGCTTCTATGCATCCTCAATCTGTGTGTATTAATAATTCCATCCCTGTACTTAACTATTTCTTTCCAAGTCTCATAAAATGTGTCTTATTTTTTACGCCATATAATAGGGCTGCCATTAGTAAAGAGATTACTTCTATTGAAACCTCAACCAACTTTATTTTTGTGACTACCCGATTGAAATATGTTGGAATCAGTAATAGTTCATTACCTTTTTTTAGGGTTGTTGTTGAATTTTCTTTTGCTTCTTCTTCAATTTCAAACCTCACTTCAACTGCACCAAAACATCTTCAAGTGATGTATATTTTTATGTTCCAGATTGGTTTAAGGCACTTTTCAATTAGAGCCTATGTTATTCTCTTAATTTACCTCGTTTTGAACGCAGCATATTTGGATAGTATTGTTTCCCGTTAGGGGATTTCTCTTGGATTTCATGTAGTGTATTCTACCATAAATTGTTCTGCATTTTTAGTAAGATGAGCTTTTGCATTCTTTAGTTCTTGTTCTAATAAATAAACTGCCACTAGTTTTCCATATGCATTCATGGAACCTTTTCCATTTTGTTTCCAAACCTCGGTGTTTACTGTTTTTATTGTATTAAAGTTTGTTTCAATGTTCTCTTTGTCTTGCTTTTCACCATTGTTGCTGTTGCCCGTAATTGTAGTGGTGTGGGAATACTGTTCTTTTCACATTTTTCATTTGCATTGTCTTTGTGGTCGTCATTGCCCTTGTTATTCATATATTCTCTGTTAACTGTAGCAGATGGTGGTGGGAAACTGTTTTCATAATGGCTCTTCCAAGAATCATCTCTCTAAATTTGAGAAACCATATTTTTTTTAAATATGTACATTAACCTTTTAAATGTGAAAATTTGTCCTAAAAAGACAGAAATTTCACAAACTAGCCTTAGAAGATGCTAGTTAGCTTAATAACAAAATGGTCTAACAAAACTGGTACTTGTTTTATTGACCCCGAAAGGATGAAAGGTGAAGTCAACCTTGGTGGGATTTAAACTAAGAACGTAAAGACAAATGAAATGTTTGCTAAGAATTTTGACCAGTATGCTAACAATTCTGCCAGCTCGCAGAATTGCAGCTTTAACAGCAATAATAATAATAATGATAATCCTTTCTACTAAAGGTACAAAGCCTGAAATTTTAGGGGAGGAGACTAGTTGATTACATCTACTCCAGTGTTTCACAAGGACTTAATTTATCGACCCTGAAGGGATGACAGGCAAAGTTGACTTTGGCAAATAACAAATAATTTTTGGCTTTCTTTTTCATTTTAAAAAAAAGCTCATGTAAAACTTTGAGGATAAATCCTTAGTGTTTGGTTATATATCAATTTCAAAAAGATAAATAAAAAACACAGAAGTAATTAAAAAAGAACAAAATACAAGGGGCATTTCATTAAGAAATTATATTTTTATACATTTCATACATATATATTTTTCTTTTCTTAAATAAAGAATATTTTAAATTTGGTGTTCAATAATAATTACAATATTTTCTAGCAATGGCACAAGGCCACAAATTTCAGGGTAAGAGTATATATAATTGATTATATTGAACTTCGTAGTTAACTGGTACATATTTGATTGATGCTGAAAGGATGAAATGGAAAGTCGAAACTCGGTGGGATTTCAACTTCGAATGAAAGCAATCTAACTAAACAACCACCACCATGATTTTGATAATAACAATGGTTTCTGATTTAGCACAAGGCCAACCATTAAGGAAGAGTGTTAGCTGATACACTGACCCCAGTATTTGGCTTGATATTTTGCTTTATTGACTTCAGGAGGACGAAAGGCAAAGTTAACCTCAGCAGGATTTGAACTCAGGATGTAAAGAGTCAGAACAAATACAGCAATGCATTTTTTTTTTTTTGATGCTCCTATAATTTCACCAGTTCACTGTTATTTATGCTTTAGATTTTAGAGTCAAGTTTTGTTGAAGGAAGAAGATATAGTCAACTGCATTGACCCTGATACATCATGGATATTTATTTCATGTATCCTGGACACATTTGAATGGGCAGAAAAGGTATAAAGAACCATGGTGGGATTTTTGCGTATATGTGTGTTTTAAGTTTTTGTCTAAAGTTTATGCCTCATGTGTGTAAAAAGACACAGGACCTACTATGTTAAAACATTCCTCCATGGTTTG
>NC_142932.1:55506155-55578655 GCF_046866305.1 Octopus bimaculoides | reverse complement strand
ATGATAAAGTTAATAAAGATGATATTGGCAAAGGAAACAGCACAACATGGTTCTTGAATGCAGAGGATAGAAAGAAATAAGATGAGATAAGTGTGCTCCAGTAGATGTGTAATGTTAGTGTGCATGAACAATAAACAACAGCATAGATGAACTGAGGGAAAAACTGGGTATAAGAAGAATCAGATGTAATGTACAAGAGAGAAGACTGCACTGGTAGAGGTGTGTAATGGGCAGAGGAAAAGGAGAACTGAGTAAACTATTGCCAAGCAATCCATGTAGAGGGAACATGTGGTAAAAAAGACCGAGGAAAATAGGGGAAGGAGTGGTGAATGCTGATGTCAAGAGGCTGAACCTCACATAGGAAATGACAAAGAACCATAACATGATGACAAAGTGTGGTGGGGAACACCCATCCAACCCATTTAGCATGGAAAAGGAGACATAAAAGTGTATAATGATGATGATGAAGATGATGATGATGATGATGGAACTAAGCTTCAATTTCAACTGTGGGGTCCATCTGAAGCAAGTTGTTAGATTCAGCTGTTGGTGGCTTCTTTGACTTGCCACTCAGCCGTGATAAGATACTGCCCTGTCGACTGCCTTTCGGACTTGGAGGACATTCATCAATACCACGGTGGACGGAGATATTTTCGACTTCTCTTTCACAATGTCTGCGAAAGTATTCTGGCGTGAGGAGTTCATTCTTTGTGGGTTTCCGGAATCTTGGGAGCAGAAAAAAAAAGAAAAAAAGAATGCATGAAAAATAAATAATTAAATAAATGAATAAAAAATGTCAAATAAAATTAAGCTAGCAAGGAAAATGAACTGAACAGTGAGCAAGCAAAAAGCATCAGTTGAGGTAGTCATACTGCTTATGGATTTTGATTGACAGTTTCTTCCACAGGCTGACATATACATATATATATATATATATATATATATATATATATATATATACACACACATGTACATGTATGTATAGCATGACTTTTTATCAAACCTCAAACCAATTTTTCATATATTCTAAATTTATTTTATAGAATAATTTCACACTAATAACAATTCTAGAAATGGCTTTAGAAATAAAAATCAAAAAACAACGGTAGTGGGGCTGATTTCAAAAACATTAAATGTAACCAATATCAGAGTCAAAGACTGTTTGGAGAGAAATACCAGTTCTACATTCTAATAACTTCAAGGATTTCATTGTTAGTAGCTAAATGGATCTCATACAGTTCCTTTGGTCATTGTAGTTGATTGTGGTAAATAATCTGAAGCAAGTTACACTGAAATCTACTGAATTAAGAACTGATATTTCACCTGTGACTCTCATGTTTGACTTTGAAATGACTGCATTTACCGTGTTTTCAAATTCCTTCTATACAACAAGCATTTTTTTCTTTTCAGACAATGATGATATTAATATATTCAGATATTACAACATGGATGGCAGAGTAAAAAAAAAAAATCATGCTTTTCCAAATAAAATCATTAAGAGCTCTTGCATTTGTTGCATAACAACTAGGAGAAACAAAGAGTGCCCATGACTGTCCTTTTGCAAGAAGTCCAACAATACTGAGATTAGTGTAGTTAATTTTTTATCATCTCCAATTCTATCTGCATAAAAAACTTGTTTCATAGAATACCAAAAATGGGAGGAGAGAGAGAGAAAAAGACAGGTATTTCAAATGCACCTGAATGGAAATAGAAGTGACATACAGCTAGCTCAATGTATGCCACATGATAGAATTATTTTTGTTATTTATCAAATATATGCATGTGGTATAAAGAGTCGCTGAAGAGGTAAAAGAAACTAAAATAATAATCCTTTCTACTATAGGCACAAAACCTGGAATTTGAGGGGAGAGGGATGGTTGATCACATCGACATCAGTACTTGACAGGGACTTAATTTATCGACCATGAAAGGATGAAAGGCAGAGTCGACCTCGTTGGAATTTGAACTCAGAACATGAAGACAGACAAAATACCGCTAAGCATTTCACCCTGTGTGCTAACGATTCTGCTAGCTCACTGCCTTAATGATAATAATTAAAATAACAAATGTCCTGCTGCAGAACCAGGTACTGGCTCTCATGGCATCTGATCTTAACTGATTGGAAGTATTATCATGTACATGTTTTGGTTTGGTTTAAAAAGATGGGCTACAGCAAATATTCTGCTCAGCTTGTCAGTTGTTTGACTTTAACCAGCTGAGCATGTCCATTAGTGGCTGACAATATGTGTATCTCTGATTATGAACAGAAGTAGGGAGGGGCGTCATAGCCATGTGTTGAGAGGAATTCTTTGAGGTTTCAATAATTCACCTCTGGAAATATGGGTGTTTCATTCAACATCCTTAACCCTTATTCAGGGACATTTTGAACAGGATGGGCTACTCGACCTGAAAAAAAAATTATAACTGGGCCCCACTTGTAAGGTAATGAGCTGTTTATTTTGGTATAAGGTCATCATGTCACACACATATGGTTGTAATGCATGGGCCTCGTGTGCCTTATCAGACGGGTAGTCATGATAGGTATATTGGGCTTCATATATTTGTACTCCAGTGTCACTTTGATGGCATGCACTACTCTCTCAATAATAATTATAATAGCAACAACAAAGCTGAAGTGAAGACCAAATATACAATGTGTGTGTTAATTGGCAAAATATGACCATCCCAAAGTATAATAATATGTTTCAACACACAATCTTGCATCAAAAATCTTATAAAACAAATATATAAACATAACCGTTATTTTTTGTTTTATGGCTGATGGTACAAAATTTGGTTTCTGACAATCAGATTTCATGTTTCCTCTTTCTCTGTTCCCATTTCTCAACACACACACACACACAATTTTATAAGAGAATAATACTCACAATTTGAGAAGTAAAGATAAAGATACAACGGTAACAGAGGATAATGCCATGGCAGCAGAAGCCATCCATGGTCGGAGAGACAGACCAACTGGCATGAAGACACCTGAAAAGAAGCAAAAGGAATTAAAAACAGTTAATGATAAAGATGCTATAGTTAAAATATCAGAACTAGAAACAGAGTTACATAAGCAGATATCAATACTCTCTCTCTAAAACATACACACACTCCTTTATTTTTTAAATGAATGTTGCTAAAGGCTTCAGTTTCCAATAAATGATCAATTAAACTTTATAACATATATTCAGTACTCAATATTTTTTCTGTTTAAAAATCCAATGTGAGAGAGAAACACAGAGAGAGAGGGTGTATGTGATTTTATTTCTACAAACTGGAAATCAAACCTGGATGCTTGTAACAGAGTGAACTCTGCTAAAAACACCCAAAGACCAAGAAGAAGTATTAAACCGGGCAACAAATTAAATCAAGATAGGAAAAGTTAGATATGTTCAATACAAAGACGAAAATAGAGCATTTTGATATAGTTGGAACAATACTTTAATGGCTAGATATTCTTCCTAATGCTTACCATTCAAATGTAAAATAACAATTGAATTTGCTTGTGAACCAAAAAAAATAACAACAAACACATTATGGCCTTTGTTCATTGGCACAAAAGTGAAGCTGTATCAAGACTTGAATCTATCATTATGGTTTCATAGGTATTGTGCCTCTTCACTATAAAGTTTTAAAATCTATTCCTAAATGAAAAGAACATTGGACAAAAAAATGATTAACATAATTAACGTGATTATTGTTATTGGTATTATTATTATTATTATTATTATTATTATTATGGCTGAGTTCCAGCCCAGGCTGCAGCAACAAAGTCTACCTGCCATACTTCTTGGTCCATCATCACTGCCTTGAGGTGCTGGATACATTCCAGGCCAGTGTCTGCAATCAAGTTGTCGATGTAAGTGTGATGACATTTTTCTCTTCTTACATCACCATCAAGTGAGTTCCAGAAGACTAATTTAAGTGCTTCCAGTTCTAGGTGGCGCACACAGTGACCAGATAGTTGCAGCCATCTTTGCCTGATCTTCTCGCTAACTTTCAGCAGGTCTTCATAAAGGCATTCGTTTGTCGTAAATGGCTGCCATTTCACATCAAGATCAAGAAGGCACAAGTATGTCACAAACTAAAGAAAGTCTGGAATTCCAAATTACCCAGGCAAATTAAAATCAAGCTGTTCATTGCAATCACTGAATCAATGTTATTATACAGCAGTGAAACATGGACATTGACAAAGAAATTATCAAATGGAATAAATTGATACTATACAAGGATGGTACGAATGGCCATAAATTAACATGATTTGTTAATTAAACAGTGAGCTTAGCTAGTAGTTTATAATAATAATGTGAAATGATACCAATGTATTAATATTTACTGATATAATTATAGATTGATGTAGAAATATGTAATGATATCTCACCAGCAGCAATTGGAATACCCAATAGATTGTAAATTGAAGCAGCAAAAAAGTTAATCCTAATTCGTCTGACAGTCATTTTTGATAACTTAATGGCAGCAACAACATCGATAAGACTATTCTGAAAGACATGAAATAGAAAACAGATAAGAAAATAAAATTAGATAAGAGATATTGCTGGCCTTGTGCCAAAAGTTGAAACTACTACTACTACTATTATTATTATTATTATTATTATTCAGTAGTTTTATTTTTATAACGTGCTTTCACTTCACTACCGAGCGCAGCTCTGTGCGCCTTGGGTATGTGCTGTGGTTTGCTGTGGTGCTCTTATGTTTACTGTATTGAAAGTGTTTTGCGTAGAATGTGTGCAGTACCCAGTAGTGCAATTTTCTGTATGTTATATATATTTGTAAGTCCTGGTGTTTTTGTTATGTATTTGTCTGAATATTTTTTTATTATACCTAAGGCACCTACTATGATAGGAATTGTTTCTGTTTTTAGATTCCACATTCGAGTTATCTCTATTTCCAGGTCTTTGTATTTTGAAAGTTTTTCCATTTCTTTTAGAGAAACGTTGTCATCTGCTGGTATTGAAACATCAATTAGAAGGCATTTTTTTCCTTCATGATCTTTGACAACTATATCTGGTCTATTTGCCTTAATTTCTCTATCTGTGTGTATTGGCATATCCCAGAGTATGGTTGCTTTCTCGTTTTCTGTGACCTTTTCTGGCGTGTGTTTATACCATCTTTTTTCTGTTGCTATTCCATAATGTTGGCATAGCTTCCAGTGTATATAGGTCCCAGCTCTGTCGTGTCTGTGAATATATTCCTTCTTAGCCAGGACTGGGCAGCCAGAGATAATATGATTTATTGTTTCTTGTCGATCTCCACATATTCTACAGTTACTTGTTATATTTCTTTTCATTATGTGTTTTTGGTAATTTCTGGTGGGGAGGCTTTGGTCTTGTGCAGCAATTAAAAATCCTTCAGTCTCTGCTTTGAGTCCTGAGCTTCTCAGCCATCGCTGGGATTTTTCTCTGTCTATTTCTTTCGCATTTAGTTTAGCCCAGTATTTACCATGTAGGGGCTTTTCTTGCCATCGTTTTATCATGGTCCGTTGCTGTTCTAGTTTTAGTTTGGATTTCATTTGTTTTATAGCTTTTGTTGTTTCTTCTTCTTCTTCTTCGTATTTGTTAGGTAGATTGATTTCTTGTTTGTATTTGTCAGCTTCCTTAAATACTGAAAACAGTTTTTTCTTTTGCTCGTGTTTTGTGGCTATTTGTATTAGTTTCCCTTGCTTCTGGAGTAGGTATTTTTGCAGTCCTATGGTGGTTATTTTATAATAGTTTTCTAGCTGTATAAGACCCCTGCCACCTTCTGTGCGTTGTATATATAGCCTTTCTATGTCAGATTTTGGGTGGTGCATCCTATATCCTGTCATTATTTTTCTTGTTTTCCTGTCTATTTTACATAGTTCGTTTAGTGTCCAGTTAAGGATGTTGTAGCTGTAGCTTATAACTGGGACAGCTAAAGTGTTGATACCCATTATCTTGTTTTTAGCATTGAGCTCTGTTTTTAGTATTGATCTAACTCGTCTATAGTACTCTTTCTTTATTTTTTCTTTCATTTGTGTATGTTGTATCCTATCTAGTTCATTGACTCCTAAATACTTATATGGTTGGCTTTCGTCTAGTTCTCTTATTTCATTGGCTTTATCTAGTGTTATATTGCTACTTTTAACTAATTTTCCTCTTTTCAGGGTTGCTTTGGCACATTTTTCTAATCCGAATTTCATTTCTATTTCCTTGGTAAAGCCGTGTACTGTCTGTAGTAGTGTTTCTAGCTCTTTGTCGTTTTTTGCATATAATTTTAGGTCATCCATATATAGAAGGTGGCTGACTGTTTTTCCATAGCATTTGTAACCGCATCCAGTTCTATTTAGCAATTCTGTTAGAGGTGTGAGTGCCAGGCAGAACAGGAGTGGAGAGAGCGTGTCTCCCTGGAATATTCCTCTTCTAATGGGGATGGCTTTCGTTTTCACAAGTCCCTCTTTTGTTTGGAGCTGTAGCACTGTCTGCCATTTGTTCATTGAGTGCTCTATGTATTTTATGATAATTGGTGCCACCTTGTTTATGGCTAGTGTTTCCAGAATCCACGTGTGGGGAACACTGTCGAAAGCCTTTTGGTAGTCCACCCAGGCCATACTGAGGCCTTTCTTCTTTCTGCGGCTGTCTTCAGTTATGGCTTTATTGATCAATTTAGTTATTATTATTATTATTATTATTATTATTATTAGCACAATGTAGTGGGCAGTGAGCTGGCAGAATCATTAGCACATCGAGAAAAATGGTTAACGGTACTTCATCTGTCTTTATGTTCTGAGTTCAAATTTCACTGAAGTTGACTTTATCTTTCATTCTTTTGGGGTCGATAAAATAAGTACTAGTGCAGCACTGGGGTCAATGAAATCGACTTACCCCTCCTCACAAGTTTCAGGCCTTGTGCCTGTAACAGAAAGGATTATTAGGGCAGTGTATTGGAAGAATCACAAGAGCAGTGAACAAACTGCTATTCAGTATTTCTTCTAGCTCTTTCTGTTCTGTGCTCAAATCCTGATAAAGTCAACTTTGCCTATCAATCTTCCAGGGTCAATGAAATACCAGTCAAATACTAGGGTCAATGGTATCAACTATCACCTTCCCCTCAAATATACTGGTCTTCTGCCTTTAAAAAAAAACAAAACAAGCTGACAGGATTGTTAGCAGACCAGGTAAAAAGCTTAGTAGCATTTCTTCAGATTTTACATTGAGTTCAAATTCTGCCTAAGTTGACTTAGTCTTTCATCCTTTCAAGGTTGATTAAATAAGTACCAATCAGTAATTGGGATCAATATAATTGGTTATCCCTTTCCTCCAAAATTGCAGGTCTTGTGCCTATATTGGAAAGGATTATTATTATATTTCAAATTCTGCCAAAGTCAACTTTTCTTTCATCCTTTCAAGGTCGATAAATTAAGTACCAGTAAGACACTGGATCGATGTAATTGACTAGTCTCCTCTCCATGAATTTCAGGCCTTGTGCCTTTAGTAGAAAAGATTAGCATTTAAACTGACCACATCTGGCTAAAATATTCTATTTGTTTTATGTGCAAACTGGCCAGCTCTGGCCTCTCACACCAACCCGACAAGATCATTCTAACATCAAAATCTCAGGGCTACAAAATAATGCATGATTAATTTAAAACAATGGGAGTAAATAAGCATTAGCTTTGACAAAATGACATGAATGCTAAAGGGTTAATATAATTATTAAAATGGTGAGCTGGCAGAGCCATGAGCATGCTGGGCAAAATGCTTAGCAACATTTCGTCCATCTTTATGTTCTGAGTTCAAATTCCGCTGAGGTTGACTTTGCCTTTTAATCCTTTCAGAGTTGATAACCTCCTGAACTTACTGGCCTTACACCAAAATTTGAAACCATTATCATTATTATTAAGGTGCCAAGCTGGTAGAATCATGAGCAAGCTGGGCTAAATGCTTAGCAGCAATTTGTTTGTCTTTACATTCTGATTTCAAATTCCACCAAGGTCAACTTTGCCATTCATCCTTTCAAGGTTGATAAAATAAGTACCAGTTGAGCACTGAGATAATGTAAATAACTTATTCCCTCCCCTGAAATTGCTGGCCTTGTGTCAAAATTTGAAACCATTAATTATCATTATTAGTATTATTATTATTAAAATATAGTGAATGATAGACTCATAAGAACAATGCACCAAGAAATTTGATCTTGCACTGTTAAAGGGTCTTTCCAACTGTGTCTTTATTCTTCCTTTGCTGACACAGATCTGTGCTGTGCTGTTAGTACATGGCACCTATCACTGCTGAACACTCATCATCCACTCAATATGTCAATACCAATGTAATTGTCTTTTCTGCACATAATTGATGATAAGGCTCACAGATTAGTTCTATTTCGTTATTTCATACAGAATAATACAAGAGCAGGCATGGCTTCTCAGCCACACGATTTTCAGTTCAGACCCACTTCATGGCACCTTGGACAAGTGTCTTCTGTTAGAGCCCCAAGCTGACCAAAGCCTTGTGAATAGATTTGGCGGATGGAAACTGAAAACGGCTTGCTGTGTGTGTGTGTGTAACCTTGTTTGATATCACAGTGCCATATTTGTAAATGATTGTCAACACCATACAAGCAGTGTCATTTATTTTCAATAAACTGCAAGAACATTCTTTTCTACTTTAGGCACACGGCCCAAAAATTTTGAGGAGGAGGCCAGTCGATTAGATCGACCCCAATATGCAACTGGTACTAAACTTATCAACCCCAAAAGGATGAAAGGCAAAGTTGACCTTGGCAGAATTTGAACTCAGAATGTAACAGCAGACGAAATACCACTAAGCATTTCGCCCGGCATGCTAACGTTTCTGCCAGCTCACCACTTTAGCCATGGGACAAATATTAACTTGCTTAGAAACAGGTAAGGGTTGGTGACAAGAAGGGAATCTGTCTGTAGAAAATTCGCCTCAATTAACTCCATCCGACCCATGCAGACATGGAAAAGTGGACGTTAATATGAGATGAAATGAAAAATTAATATTGTGCAACCAACACAGGCTTACTTCAGTTACCTCTAATGAAGCATCACACTTATAGCCCAGATATTGTACGGTATACCTTTACTACAAACAAAGGTAAATTATTTTCTGCTACTTCCTTACTCTACCGACTAAACAGACACCGAGTACAATTAGAAGGCTTTCTCTTGCTCTGTAAAGCATCCTACAAAATGATGTTGGTAAAATAAACACCTTGTCTATTGTGTCAGTAATTTGATGACAGAAGCGGAATCCAGTTATAAAGAGCAACCAGCAAGTCGGATACAATTTTGCAGTGTAACAATTTTATAATCTAAATTCAAAGAAACAATTTCAGAAAATTGTGTTCGAGATACTTCCAGCTTTTGGCACGAGAAAGAAAAAAATTATTAAATCAAGGGAAATGATTCACAATTGCATTTTAGAGGTGAGTGAATTACCTCCCTTGAAACGATTCCTGTCCTTCTATTAAGTCTCTAATCAGTGTAAACGTTAGTTTAGAGCCGTTTATGTGTATGACTTGCTAAAGATATCAGCCAAATTTCCTTCAGAATCATATTCCACAATCTTAAAAACACGAAGAAGATAATGCAGTCCAAGGAAGGTCACGTTTAGTATGCTTTCTGCTCGTTACTTTGATGGATTAAAAATGTAAACTGGAACTAAATTACAACGATGATGATAGTGGAAGTCGCCGCCACTATCATCATTATCATCACCAAGATGATAGCTTAGGGAAAATTATTAGAGCTTTGAGGAAATGTATATTTATTTCAGCTCTTTACATTCTGAGCTCAAATCCTACCAAGGTTTTACATTACTTTTCACACTTTCTGAGATTTATAAAATAAAGTATTAGTCACATATTAATGTTGACATAAACAATAATTGCATCCCCCAAATTACTGGCTTTAATAAGCCTACATAAGAAATCATTATCAAAAGGCAACAATCAAGCCGTGGAGTCAATTATATCAATGTAACTACTACCAACCCCAATATGTGGGCTTGTGCTTAAATCAGAAACTCATGTTCTTTTTACCAATGAATAGAATTAGTAGAGCAGAGGATGAAATGTTTAACAACATTTAGTTATCTTTCTGTTCTGCATTGAACTCCAGCAGAACTGATTTTGAGGGTGAATTCAGCTGAGTGGATTCCTTCCTCAAATTTCTGGATTTGTTTCTCATTCAGAAGCCATTAAATCTATGCTTCACTGATTAGGACATAAGATTGGAGTTGTATCCCAACTTGCTGAAATAATTCATTATTCGTTAATTAATCATTAACACTTTCATTGTTGATGCTAACACTGGTTCCGACGATGATGATGATGATATACCATGAAAGGAAGAGGAGGAGAAAACAATAATGACAAATCAAGAAGAATTGATCATCCAACCTGAATTAAAACAATATCTGCAGCCTCAACTGCAACATCTGTTCCTGTGCCAATTGCAATTCCAACATCTGCTTGAGCAAGTGCTGGTGAATCATTAACACCATCACCCACCATAGCAACTTTTTTGTTGGACTTTTGAAGTTGTTTGATTTTTTTCACCTTATGAGACGGAAGGACTTCAGCAAATACAGTCGTGATGCCAACCTGAAGTGAAAGCAAATGTTTTACAGGTAAGTATTGAAACGTAGTGAACCTTATGGGTAAGTCAGATATAGCAGTAAGGGGAACTTACAGAAGTGAACATTACAGTTAAAGGAAATATAGAAATAAAAAAAAAGTAATGGGTACTTGATGTATGTATTGGTAATGTTTTGATAAGGTACTCTTGAAAGTCTGTACCTTTGACGAACGTTGTGACTTGTTTGATGTTATTAAAGGAGACACGGTTATTATGTTCCTATCAGAAGAAGCTTTCAAGGCCTTTGTCTATAAAGTACTGCATCTCTCAAAGGAGGTATTTAGACAGCTTGTAGACAATGATGACGTCTGTATGTGAAAGGTTACTGGGGAGTGAAGGATGGTTTCATTTGCACAGGAAAGTTTGTGTGGAAGCAACAGCAGGTTGCTCATTGATATGATGAATGAACAGTATGCAATATAACCAAATAATGAGTCAATAGAATGTTGGTTGGAGACGTTCTTGATCTCAAATACTGTAATAGAGTGGTCTGAGAAGAAACTTCCAGCCCAAGAAATAGATAGGTGTAGACCAAGGCAATTCTTATGACAAACATGACCCAAGAGCAACAACAATTGATGATCTCAAGCACATATGAAACTCATGTGAAGTAGGAAAGATCTTCGGGCTCTTTAGCAGCACTGAAACCATACTAATGATCAGAGAGGAAGAAAAATGAAATTGATAATTTACAAGTGTCTTCACATTCATGAAATTTAAAAGCTGATGTGACAGGGCAACAGTTAACATACTTAAAAAGGTAACCTTTTGGGGCATGGGACACACTGCCATCTATAAGTTGGGATAGATATGTGTGAAGAAAGAAAGTGCAAAGAATTTACTGCAAAGAACTATCTCAAGCAGTGTGCTTTGGCAAACTGACTGAAGGTGATAGTTAGGACACAGACAGTATATTTTTGAGTCGAAGTGACTGGGGAAAATTTCATACTTGGCACCTGTGTAAACAAGATGACAGAGAATGTGGTCTTCAGAGACAAGGAACGAATTTAGGAAGTGTTTTTGATGATTAAGTGCAGAATAAATCTAAAGGTAATTGCACTTAACTCATACTTAACAACAACAGAAATTAGTAAGAATCTATCCCCTTGATATTTTGAAAAAGTGAAATTCTGTTTAGGTTGGTGAACAATTATCTGTGGGAAGAGAACAAACTTTTATTCTAAGATAAGTGACTTATAAAAATCACTTTTCTCATGCCAATATTACTGCAGCAAATCAAAGACTTCAGAAGAGGAAATAAGTAACTGTAATAAATTATTAATAAAGGAGGAAGATCAAGAAAAGGTTTACACATTGGAAATTAATCAAATGAATACAAGTAGTATATTTTAATCAACTAAACTATTAATTTGTAGTTCTATGGGATGGGAGAGAGTTAGAAATCAACAAAATTCTTTTAATAAAACAAAATATTTAATATCTTTGTTATAAACTTACCTGTTTGGCAATTGCTCTCGCAGTTTTTTGATTATCTCCAGTTAAAAGAATCACTTCAAGACCCATGTCTTTCAATGTGCTGACAGCTAAATGAGCATCACTCTTAACAGTATCAGCCACAGCTAACATTGCCATCAACTCATCTGCAAAATGTTAAGAAGAAAGCAAATCCTAAGTAAATTTATAGTGGGATACCAGTCACTGATAAATCAAACTTCAGAGAGTGCACCAGAGAGGAATAAACTTTCATCAATAAATATAAACAAAACAAACAGGTTTTATATATCTCTTTAAGTCTACCATCAACATTTATTAAACAACCTGAGATAAGTGCTTCCAGATCAGTTGCATTTTATCAATTCATGTGACTGTAAAACTAATTAAAAACCAACTTGCTAGAAATAACAACTAAATATCACTCAACCTATACCTTACTATCTTAAAAAAGAGGATATCCTACCCTACCCATAACAAGACAGAGTACTTATAGCTGGTATGACATTGATTATATGTCAGGTCCATCAGGGCTGAACTGCAGTTAAATAAGAACAACATAATGATTGTATGTTGATATCTTATTGTTATTCTGATGTAACCCTGAGGGACAAAGTACCTGACAATGCTTGTTGCAATTTACTAGGTTAACAAACAACAGAGTTCATTCATTATTTCTCTGCTTGAGTAAATAGCACTAAGAAGAGCATTCAGTTGTAAACACAAGTACTCTAGTAAACGACCCACAAAACCATGAAAAATGAATGTAAAACAGTTATTTATAATTTTTTTAATTCGTTTTGCTTTCTTTTTTAATTTTTCTAATTAAAAAAAGGTTTTTGTTTGTTAACCATTTCATGCACTTCTTCTAATAAATTGCACTATTAACTTTGAATTAACCTTTTTGCTATTATATTTCTACTGAAATACACTGCCTTTGTTTCAGTTAAACTTTTAAAATAATTTTAAAAAATGTTTTTACTTGGTTCAGTCATTTTGGCTGTGGCCATGCTGGAACACCACCTTCAAGGGATTTTTTAGTCAAACAGATTGATACCAGGACTTATTTTTTAAAAGCTTAGTACTTATTCTACCAGTCCCTTTTGCCAAACTGCAAAGTTACAGAGACATAAACACATTAACACCAGTTGTCAAGTGGTAGTCAGAGGGATACACATATAGACACACAAATGTCCCACCAATGCCAGCATGGAAGGCAGACATTAAATGCTGATATATGCAAGTAGCTTCTTTCAGTTTCCATCTACCACATCCACTCACAGCGCTTTGGCCAGCCCAAGACTATAGTAGAAGGTGCTTGCTCAAAGTGTAACACAGTGAGACTGAACTTGGAACCATGTGGTTGGGAAGCAATCTTTTTACCACACAGCACTCCTGAAGAACTTACTAAAATATTTTTGTCATTATCAAGCTTGTTTCAAATGTAACTTAGCAGCAAATTTTGATTAAGTTTTTAATTCAAATCATTTTAAAACATGAATTTTGTATCATAGCACCAGGGTGGGTTGGTATCAAAAAGGTTAATCTGACCAGTCTGAGAAGACCTGCTGAAAAGGTTTAAGGGCACTAATTCTCCTTCTCCCAAACAGAAACATATATATATTCTTTTAGTTGTTTTAGTCATTTGACTGCAGCCATGCTAGAGCACCGCCTTTAGTCGAGCAAGTCGACCCCAGGACTTATTCTTTGTAAGCCTAGTACTCATACTATCTGTCTCTTTTTGCTGAACTGCTAAGTGACAGGGACATAAACATACCAACATCGGTTGTCAAGCAATGGTGGAGGGACAAACACAGACACAAATACATACATACATATATATATATATATATATATATATATATATACACATACATACATACATGCAATGGGCTTTTTTCAGTTTCTGTCTACCAAATCCACTTACAAGGCTTTGCTTGGCCTGAGGCGATAGTAGAAGATACTTGCCCAAGGTGCCATGCAATGGGACTGGACCCGGAACCATGTGGTTGGGAAGCAAGTTTCTTACCACATGGTCACTCCTGCACCTATACATACACACACACACATATATATATATATATATATATATATATATATATATATATATATTTACTTACATTAAGGGCATTACTACACGTAAATGCCTCACACTATGAGGGACTCTTAAAGTCAAAACTACCATAATAAATACACAGTGTACCAAACGCAAGCAAATGCAACCTTTGAAGCCAACCCTTAAAAACAGATTCAGCTGCAAATCATATGATTTCATAGTTAGTGTACATGATCCACTTTTTAATCATCAGTGCAGGCATAATCAAGACACAAAAATGAACAAAATCAACATACCAGACGAACCAACAAGGTTGCATTCCCTCGCATTCGGTACACTGTGTATTTATTATGGTAGTTTTGACTTTAAGAGTACCTCATAGTGTAAGGCATTTACATGTAGTAATGCCCTTAATGCAAATAAATATATTTAAAGGGAATAATTATAAATTTTTCCCTTATGAGGTTTTCACGCTGACTACTTGATAAATTCTTATAAAGATTTTATCCTATTTTAAATCTTAAATTTAACCGGAATATATTCAGTGCTGAATTATTCTAAATAAACACGTGTACCGAGATGCAATTTGAAAAGCCCGCCTCTTACATAGATATATAAGAGTGAACATCTCTATGTACTATGCTGGATACATTTGGTGTTCATCTGGTATGTTGATTTTGTTCATTTTTATGTGTCTTGATTATGACTGCACTGACGATTAGAAAGTGGATTATGTACACTAACTATGAAATCATATGATTTGCAGCTGAATCTGATTTTAAGGGTTGGCTTCAAAGGTTGCATTTCCTCGCATTCGGTACACTGTGTATTTATTATGGTAGTTTTAACTTTAAGAGTACCTCATAGTGTAAGGCATTTACATGTAGTAATGCCCTTAATGTAAATAAATATATTTTAAGGGAATAATTATAAATTTTTCCCTTATGAGTTTTTCACACTGACTACTTGATAAATTCTTATAAAGATTTTATCCTATTTTAAATTTTTAAAATTAGACAAACAGACAGACAGACAGATATATAAGAGCCAAAACATTTTAGAAAGCTAGAAATGATTTCTTATATAGAATTACCCAAATTATTGCTTTTAAGTTGATGGCTCTAAAAGGAAACTAAGAAATAATATTCCAATCAATGAGAAACAGAGGAGCAGTAACTTTGAAAATTAAAAGATATGTAAATATTTCAAATAAGTAGAAAATATTACCCTTTCTTTTACCATGTTTCTACTGAAATACATTATCAAACTATTTCAGTTGATTTTTATTTTTAATCAAGAATTTGGAGCAATTTAGTATCAAATAGTTAAAAACATTCATTGTAACAGAAAGTCACAATTTAAATATGAGCATTTGGAAATTAGTAGAATTGTTAAAACAAAACCAGAAGTGGTCTTAGATGATTTGGTATCAATAGGATTAAGGAACCTACCATCAATAGCACAAAGCACCACTGTGTGACCTTGTTCCTCGTGTTCTTCCATACTGTTGTTAATTTTATGAGTGATCTCTAGTCCATTGCGTCGCATCCATTCACGGTTACCAATGAATACATCATAGGTTTGAGATGCTGTAGCACCAACAGCTTCCATACCTAAATAAACAAATATTGAAACACATGATAGGCATGGTCAACCAGCTAGAAATAGCAGCCAAATCACCCTCATATTGCATACTACCACCTTAGAAACACAATGAAATGAATACTGTTGGTCAATCTATACTCTGCCTGAAAAAAAGTTAGGATGATCACTGCTGGAATGTCTTTGATAATATTGTGTAACAATTTTTTTTTTTTTTTTGTCTTTGGTCAGTAAGTGTTATCTCCTATTTGCTTCTATCTAGAAATCAAAGGAAATGACTACTATTTCCTTCAAACTTGGATTTTGTGACCTGCACATCAACATTTTGAAATTAACCTATTTCCCATTACATTTCAAACAGATTCAGCACTGAGTTACGGAAGCAGAAATATCATTATAGCAAATATTCTTCTCAATACCACAGATTTTGCTTGTCAGTTGCCTGAGCTTAACCACTTGAGCATGTCCCTTAGTGGCTGATAATATGTGCATCTCTGATCTTGGCCAGGAATAGAGGGGGAGCATCACAACCATGTGTTGAGAGGAATGTTTTGGGGGTTTGGAAAAAATGTAACACAAGCAAAGTTTGAAGGAAATATTAGCCAGTTTTCATACTTTCCAGGAGTAAGCAAACAGGAAATAACAGCTGCTACCCAAGGACAAAAATTGTGTTAAACAGTGTTATTAGTGATAGATAGTTACTAAACTGTGTGTTCGAGAAGAATAATCTTAGTCTGTGTCTTCATTGCTCACTGCTAACTCATACTGATTTCTTTTCATAGGATACATATAACCTAAAGTTTAGGCAGTGGAGGGAATATACAAGGTTGTGACATTTATGACAACGAAGCAAATGTGGGAGAAATATTAGAGTCACTTGTAGATCATTGGTCAAAACTATATCAGAAACACCCCATTATATTGTCAGGGTAGGCATATTACTCAGATCAGATAAGCCAACTTTGATTAAAATGAATAGAAAGTGATTAAAAAGAACAAAAATCAAGCTAAGATAGTCATTTTGCAGTCAGGCTGTGAATACAGTAATGATATACAGATATAAAATAATTGCTCCATCAATTATTTCTAAAATATCCATCCAATCTCCTGATAATATAAAGTAGAATGGAAAATAGAAAAATAGAAGCTAAACAAAACAGAAAAAAGAAATCAATTATAAAAAAATAAAATGGACAAAATAAACAAAAACTTACTTTCAATTATTGGACTGTCTTCCAAACCAAGAATGTTATCAATTTTAACCCTTTGGCTACCAGCCATATTTCTACGGTTGTGAACACCTTCAATATCAATGCTGGACAACAATGACTCAACTCTGGAAACTTTACAACGTAATCCACAACCTGGGACAGCTAGGAAGTCAGTCACTTGGCCAAGTATCTCTGTTTTAAGAGTCTGCAAAAAAAATAAAAAAGAAAATGTATTAAAAGGGCAAATGTGCTTACCTTTGTGAATATATATAGCTCATCCAGAAAATTATTTTATCAGGTTGCACACTTATGATTGAAGGTTTTAATATGGACATTTTCAAACATGATTAGCATCCTAATAGTTTTGTCAATAATGCCTTTATTGATAGGTAATTACCACGAGGTATAATAAAGTGCTCATTAACAGATACCCAAAGTTAATACAGCTTCAAAGCACCGCAGTAACTGTTACACATTGTCATCATTTAAAGTCCACTTCCTGCCACCAACCTTCACCTGTTTCCAAGTAAGGTAATATTTTCCCATAGGTAAACATGTTTTCCATGGAAAACTGGAAAGGAAAAACCTTGCTTGTATGACAATGATGCCCACCTACAACCATTATGAAATGTCTAGACAAGGATTCTACCTACCAAATGGACTCACAAAGACTTTAGTCAGCCCAGGCTGCAGTAAAAGACACTTGCCTAAGGTGCCATGTAGTGGGATTGAACCCAAGACCAGATAGTTGGGGAGCAAACTTCACATCCACACAGTTTACATATAATTGGCTAGATAAAATACAGAGAATAAAACTATGACCACAAAACATAAGAACATCTGTGGTAGTATAGGCTGTATGCTGATGGTAGCTAAACGACTGTAATCTAGAGGTGGGGCTGCCTACTCCAAGTCTTTGGTCATCAAGAGCAACTACTCTGCAATCTCCATGAAATAAGGTAGGAATGCTTTTGTGCAGGCAAGCCGGGAGATTTCAGAACTAGCCAAAAGAAACTGCCTTGAATGGCACCAGTTTATTACCCACTGAGTAGAAACAAGAAAAGTAAGGTACTCTGGTTTAATCTATTATACAACTTGGACAGTACCATAAACACAACCAAATATATTCTAGCTCTACTAAAGCAACATTTCCCTCTGACACATAAATATAATAAATTTTTTCACCACACCCACATTCAACATACCTTCTTGTCTGGACAATATCCCTTCCTGCAACATATTCTACAACCAGAAACATACACCCAGCAGCCCCTACCCTATCTATCTACTCAGAAATTCTGTGTCTGTATATCAAGATCCACAAACACCATAGGGTGGTATTGTAAAGGATAACATGGCATTCATCATGAATACTTCCAAGAGTTGCTACTACCAGCATCTTCACTAGTTTAAGACAGAAATTTGGAAGAACAACATACGTCAGTCAAAATTTGTCAAAAAAGTCAGGAACCAATACTTCATCAAGTTATTTAATCTATGCTTCTAAAAGCTACATAGAAAAATAGCATTATTATTATTATTAGCAGCAGCAGCAGTAAGGCGGCAAGCTGGCAGAATTGTTAGCATGCCAGGCAAAATGCTTTGCGGCATTTCTTCTATCTTCATGTTCTAAGTTCAAACTCCGCCAAGATCAAACCTTTTGGGGTCAATAAATTAAGTACCAATGAAACACTGAGGTCAATGTAATCGACTAGTCCCCTCCCCACAAATCTCAAGCTTTGTGCCTTTAGTAGAAAGAATTATTATTATTATTAGTAGTAGTATGACAGCAAGCTGGCAGAATCATAAATGTGCCAGGAAAAATGCTTAGCAGCATTTTGTCCATCCTTACATTCTGAATTCAAACTCCATTGGGATCAACTTTATCCTTCATTCTTTCGGGGTCAATAAAATAAGTACCAGCTGAGTACTGGAGTCGATGTAATCGATTATCCCCCTCCCCAAAATTTCAGGCCTTGTGCCTATAGTAAAAAGGATTATTATTATTGGTGGTGGTGGTAGTGGTAGTAGTAGTAGTAGTAGTAAGTAAGTAAGTAAGTAAGTAAGTAAGTAACTCCCCCACTACCATTCACACAGGAAATCATGGTTTTATAACTGTCAGGGAGCCTGAGTATATTTTTTATTGTGAAACCCATGGCCACAGTCAATCAGTAAAAGAATAGTTGTAGTAATAGTTACTTATAGTATATGTTTGTTGTTAGTGTTAAGATGATCTACATACCTTGTAATGAACAGCTCCATATTAGAGGACCACACTGAACATGTCAAGATGATCTACAGATTTATCAAAGTATATTCTATAAAAAAAAATTACCTGTTTGGCATATTTCACAATCGCTGCAGCAATTGGGTGTTCACTGCTGGTCTCTGCAGTTCCTGCAATAGCAAGTAGCTTCACAAATGAACACACATGACTCTCAACAAAAGTACAGATTCTTGCCACACGGGGTATTCCATGAGTGATGGTGCCAGTTTTGTCAAACACGATGTTCTTGACCTATCAAAAATAAGAGTAAACATGGTTTGAATAAGTGCAACATGTTAAACTAAAATGGTTTATATATCTACCAATGTGATATGCATATTTACAAGGGGAGGACCTATATATCTATTAATGTGACCCACTTTATATATATATGGGTTGAGGTATAAATATGAGAGAAAGAAAATGGAATCCATGAGACTATTATTCACTACGATCATTTTGACCCATCATGCAATGGTGCCTCATGGCTTGAGATGCTGTACAAACAGTTGCATGCATCATAGGCACTGGTGCACAATGAGTTGAACCAATTGTAGTGAATAATAAAGAGTCTTGTGAATTCCATTTTCTTTTCATATTTTTATAAACTCTATGGGCACTGGAATTCCTGAAGTAAATCCAGTGGCAAATACCTCCATACAGTTGTTGATATCAGGTAACCAAATACTGTGAACAGGCTTTAAACAACATACTACATGGTGTATAACCAAATATAAAATTATTACTATATATATATGTATGTACACATACACACACTTATATGACCTACATATCTAACAATGTGACCCTCATATATGTACTAATATTATCTATATATCAATATGTTTACATAGCTATTAATAGAGCAAAGTAACGCTATCCTACCCACAAAAATAATCCACAATTCTAGTAACTTACATATCTACTAATATTATTGCTACATTTACTAATATGAGCAATGTAACAATGCATTAATGTAACCCACACAAATTCAATAATATAATTAGAAAATAGCAGTTTAATTAAAACCTTTAGAATTTTTATTACAAAACATATTACTGCTACAACTGATAAAATTTCATAAATTTCAATACAACAATATTCAGTATTCTTCTCAAATAATGTATGAAAGAGTTAGTAATGCATAGGATTAAACACCTTGTAAAATTTAGTTATCTTCTTTTATGCTCTGAGTTCAAATCCCACCCAATTGATTCTGCCTTACATCCCAACCACTTTTCTTTAAAAATCAATATGCCTTAACAGAGAAGGAAGAGACAGCATTTTCTTTAATTTTCCACTCTCTAACAGAACACCTTACTGATTAAATATATAACTTTCTTACTTCAACCATTGTCTCTTCTTATCGCATGTTCCAGCAGTGCATTCATTCATCTCTTTATGCAGTGCATCCATGAGTGACAAAGGAGGAGGGGAAATAAAGAAATGATGAAACAGCAATTATATGATCGTTTCTCAGACCAGAAACTTGATTCAAATGCTTGCAATAGAGAGAACTTTGCTGAACTCAATAAAGAGAGAACTGGTGGTATTAAACTGGGCAACAGATTAAAGCTATTACTTAATGACCATTTCAAACAACCTGATATGCTTCCAAGTTGAATGTCAAGAACAAAGCTTGAGTGAAACCTGAGCCATACACTTATCCAAGGAACTGTGTGATCATACCAGGTCACTTGACAGGGCCATGTAAATACCAATATTTCTTACACACACACACGTGTGTGTGATTGTGTGAATGAATGAATGAATACAACATGGCAAAATGGTTAAAAACTTCACTTTGTAATCACAAGTTACTAGGTTCGATCCAATGTCATAGCATATAGAACAAGTCACATTTACCATAGTATTGGATCACCTCAAGCCTCATGAGTGAAATTGTGCAGATGGAAGCTCATTAGATGGACTGCACTTGTGATTTAAAGATCCAGTCTCATTACAGTATATCACACTAATTTTGTCAGATAATAAATATGTTGAGGCTTACATGTGCCTGTAGAATATTCAACCACTTACACACTAATACATTTGTAGCTAGTTCTGTAAATCAAACTGAATACTTATCGACAAAACTGGCAGAAATCTATTTAGAGTGTGTGGAGGTCTCTGTTTACATTTGCTCTTCCATAAAAATTACTAAGTAACAAACAGTAATGTTCGTGCGATTTCCCTTGTTCACCTTTGAAGACATGTAGAATAAATGGTCCCTTACTTGAAAAACAGGCAAGGGTGAGAGACAGGAAGAGCATCAAATTGTAAAACAGTGCCTCAAAAATATATTCATCTACCCCATGCAAGCATGAAAAAGTGGATTAAAAATAAGCCTAGCTCTGTAAGGCACTCAACTGTTTTTTCCCTACTGTTACTCTTAAATGACACATTTATGATTTCCTATATAGATGCAAGGCCAGAAATTTAGGTAGGGAAGAACCAATGGATTTTTTTTTATCAGTCCGAATACTTGACTGGTACTTTGTTCTTGACTTTGACAAGATCTGAACTCAAAACCCCAAAGCACAGTACTAAACACAAGGTATATTACTTGTCACTCTACCAATTTTGTTACCACTATCCCATGAAAAAAATAAAGGCATTTTATTAACATCATCTTTCTATCTTAGTTACAATATTGGGGTCATTTTATTATTATTATTAATAATACAACACTGATTGTGAGTTATTTAATTTTTCAAACAAAAAATTTTTTTAATATGAATTTATGGTAAAAATCATCAAGTTAAAATTAATTATCAATTATATAACAATATACCTTCATGACAAATATATCACTGACAGAAACATCAGTAACTTTCACCTTCAATATACAAACATTTTATAAAAGCTTTGAATGAAAAAAAAAAAACAATTATAAATAAGCTAAAGAAGAATTCCTAAACCCAAATCTGACCAGTGGCGTAAATAAGAAACAGTTCTTTTTTTTCTCTCTTAAAAGGTGCTGGAACACTAGAAAGCTTTAAAAATAAAATGTAGCTGATGGGATTAAAGACTCCAGTTTGTTCAAAAGGAGATTAGGGGGAGAGCAAAGGGTAGGCAACTTTAATCACCATAGCAAAAGAAAATGGTGTAAGCCCATTACCAGAGGTATATCATGAACTCAGCGCCTGGTTATGCTGTACTGACCATCTTACCTTTGATATATTTTCTAAAGGAATCCCACCTTTGATAAGAAGGCCAATACTGCTGCCTACCCCAAGACTTACAACAATGGCTGTGGGTGTGGCAAGACCAAGACCACATGGACAAGCCACTGTTAAAACTGTGAGTGAGTATTGGACAGCAGCTGTAAATACCACACGAAGATAATGCCAAGTACCATAAGCCTGAAGATGAAGTAAGAAACATACATGTTTAAAATTCTTTTCAGTCTTAATGCAATATATTTGCCTGAGAAGAGGTACTAGCAAGTATCAAAGACCAGATAATTGTTGGTATTTCAGTTTAATCCACCTGTAAACAACCAAGAGATAGATATTAGTTCATCAAAAACTCTACAAGTAGTCTTACACAGATATCCAGAAGCTGTACAAAAGACTTGTTTATATACATTATTATTAGCAGCAGCAGATATCCAACTGTTATATCCAGATAACAGCTATGGGATACAAATGGGGCTACAATATCTGCAACATTCACACTTCTTTAATTACTTCAAAATAAATTTGATATCAGTTATATTTCATTGTTGTAGGAAGCACTGAACAGACAAATCTTTTGATACTGTGATACTATTGTTAAATCCTACTTCAAGTAAAATCAATGCAACAAGTAGCAAAAGAACCTGTTGTTTTCCAATGTTGCCAAACAACTTCAGCCTGTGAGTATGCAGAATCCCCATCCTGATCTAAATAAGAATTTTGAACCATAATTTTAAAAGACTATCACATTACTAAAGCTGTCCAAATATTCTCAAATCAGTAAAAATGTGTTGACCATCTGATATCTATGACCTATGATATATGTAGTCCATGGACCTATATGTATACATAGATACACATACAAAGACAATGTTTGTACCTTGAAAGAAAAGTAGATGTATCTGCAAGTGAAAAAATTCAGTGTCAAGAAAGCAAAGAAATTTGTCAATATAAAAACAACACAAAGAACATCTCCCAAGAGAAGCATTAACAAAGAACACTTTTCTGTAAACCTTGCTGACTGTTCCCTAGATCTTACCTTATGTGTCAGTTCCAGAGGTTCACCGCCTTTGATGAGAATGCCATTAGTGGCACCAACCCCTGTACCGACCATTACAGCAGTGGGTGTGGCCAAACCCAGAGCACAGGGGCATGCAATACTCAAAACAGTAATTGCATACTGGAAAGCATATTGGAATATCAATTCATGTTTTGTCAAAGGACCATCTTCCTGTGAAGCAGCAAACAGTGTATGGTAGCATCAATTAGATTTGTTTACATAACATCAATGAATCAAATAAATGAAGGAATACAATAAATCAATACTTAGATTTACATCTATTAACCCTTTAGCTTTTAAACCAGTAATATCCAGCCCAAATATACCTGTTTTATATCCAGACCAGACAGACCTGATATCTCACATGTACCCTATAATGTCATTCTAAAAATACAAAATACACAATCACATCATCAAAAGCTTAAAGCTATGAGATAATGAATGATAAATTTAAAACAAAGTGAATAAATAAGCATTTATTCATTTTGTAATCTGAATGCTAAAGGGTTAAATATCACAGGTCATTGGTTTTCAAATGTAGTTTTATGTAAGTTCCACATCATAACTGTTTTTAGGGTGGAAAGAAAACACAGAACTAAAAACGGTAACAACAATAATTAAAATGATGATAATGTTAATGAAAAGAAAAGTAATGATAGTAATGATAATGATGGCAACTACCCTACCTATCCTGGAATTTTCTGTCAATAACTATCCAAGATCCAATTCTAAACAGGCTCAATGAAGACATACTTTTAAATGGTATCATAGAATGGTCTCAGTATACTGGCTGGCTTGATTCGATGTAAGCAGACACTATATATATATATATATATATATATATATATATATCCCAAGAATTACAGCGTGATGTGCTGCTTGACTGGTCCCCCCTCTCTCTCTCTCTCTCTCTCTTTATATATATATATGATGATGATGATGATCTTTTCTCCCGCCATGCCTCTGTCTACCCCTCCATCCTCTCTCTCTCCCCTTCGTAGTTTTTCCTTTAAGGTCTTCAGGTTCTGGCTATATATAAATGAGAAACCCATTCTAAATTATCTCGCTGACGTACTACGACGAAATACCCAAGATGCAGATAAGATAGAGATTTTTATTTATTTACGGCCTCAAACATCTCAATACCTTGCGCTTTAGTTTTTTGTCCCTTATTATTTATCTTGTTTCTCTCCATGAAATTCAATTGAATTCAGTTGTTGTCTTAAATTCATGCTTATTCATTTTCTAAGCTTCCTAAATTCATGCTACGTTATATTCTAATCACCCAGAATTCATTGCTCTTTTAAAAAAATTACGATTTATGCATTGTTGTCTCTCAAATATTTAAAATCTACAATTAAGAGCCCTCTCTACTCGCTGGCGGTAACCCGCCCTCCCACCCCCTCCACCGGAAGTTCATTCGTCTGTCATCCCACCCCCTCCACCGGAAGTTCATTCCTCTGTCATCCCACCCCCTCCACCGGAAGTTCATTCCTCTGCCATCCCACCCCCTCCACCGGAAGTTCATTCCTCTGTCATCCCACCCCCTCCACCGGAAGTTCATTCCTCTGTCATCCCACCCCTCCACCGGAAGTTCATTCCTCTGTCATCCCACCCCCTCCACCGGAAGTTCATTCCTCTGTCATCCCACCCCCTCCACCGGAAGTTCATTCCTCTGTCATCCCACCCCCTCCACCGGAAGTTCATTTCTCTGTCATCCCGCCCCCTCCACCGGAAGTTCATTCCTCTGTCATCCCACCCCCTCCACCGGAAGTTCATTCCTCTGTCATCCCACCCCTCCACCGGAAGTTCATCCCTTTGTCATCCTGTCAACCTCGGCTGTCTCCCGGAACCCATCTAGTGGCCTTGGCCATCCTCTCCCCTACCTTTGGGTAGCGCATTAAGGTTGAGAAATGTTTGCAGGTTGTAGGTAATGTTTTGCTTATGAATTCTTCCAATTGCAAGTTTTCTTTTCAGGTACACGACACTGCTTTTCCTCTTCCCAGGCTACAGGCCCACACCCCCAACACCCATACTGTTAGGATTGGCACTCTCAACGTCGGCACGCTGAAAGGTAGATCTGGTGAAATTGTTGAGATGCTTGAACGGAGATGCGTAGATATGTGCTGCATCCAGGAAGTAAGATGGAGAGGAGGTTCTGCAAGGTTCCTCACAGGCAAAGAACACAGGTACAAGATTTTCTGGGCAGGGAACACTGACGGGGTCGGGGGCGTAGGAATACTTCTAGCGGAGAAATGGGTGGATAAGGTAATCGAGGTCGTTAGAGTAAGTGACAGAGTACTTAAGATCAGACTAGTGCTTCATCATAGATTAGCTACTGTCATCTCAGCCTATGCACCTCAACCTGGGCTACCAGATGGTCTGAAAGACCAATTCTATGACACCCTCTTGCAAACTACCTCGTCGACGAGTGACAGGGACCTTCTCTTTGTGGCTGGAGACTTCAACGGTCATGTCGGACGTCGTGCTGGGGGCTTCCATGGCATACATGGAGGCTATGGCTTCGGTTCCCGCAACGAGGAGGGAACCAGACTGCTGGAGTTCTGTGATGCAACCAATCTTATGGTCTGCAATACCAACTTCAGGAAACCTGCCAGTCACCTAGTCACCTACCGCTCCGGCAGACACTCTAGCCAAATCGACTACATCCTCGCCAGAAATAGGGAAAGAGGGCGGCTTATAAATGCCAAAACCTACCCTGGCGAAGAATGTACCCCACAACATAGATTAGTAGTTAGCGACTTTGGGATCAAGGCAAAATGGGTGCCCAGAATTAGACAGGCTTGGAGAAGAAGGGTGTGGAAGCTTAAAGACCCTGCAAACGGACAGAGACTTAGAGACAAGTTACTTGAAGCATTTAACGAAATAGAAGGGGATATAGCATCATACAACGTGGAAGACAATTGGAGATTTCTGCGGGACAACCTGTTGAAAGCCACCGACCAGATTTGTGGGTGGTGTAAGGTCCCCTCCCAACCCAGAGTAACGTGGTGGTGGAACAAGGAGGTAGACAGGGCTATTAGACAAAAGAAACAAGCTTGGAAGGACTGGAAGAACGGTGGTAGCAGGGAATTGTACCAATGTGCCAGAAGGGAGGCTAGGCGACAGGTTTATTTAGCCAGAGGGGAAGCAGATAAGGAAAGATTTGCCAATGTTCTGCGCCGTGAGGACCAAAGACTCGAGGTATTTCGGGTTGCAAGACAGTGTAGGAGAGAGAATAGTGATGTTGTAGGAGAGAAATGTGTTCGCATGGATGATGGTACGCTTGCATTAAATGAGGATGCAAAGAAAGAGGTCTGGAGATGCCACTACGATAGATTGCTTAATAAAGAGAATGAATGGGAGAAAGAGAGCCTGCCTTATGTCGACCCAATAGAGGGACCAGCTATCCGAGTTGATAGTACCAGGGTAGATAAAGCAATTAAGAGTATGAAGACCGGGAAAGCCCCCGGCCCATCAGGAATCACTGCAGAGATGCTCAAAATATCTGGCAGTGTTGGCTATAGCCTAGTCACCCGTATTACGAACCAGGTGATACACGAAGGAGTCATACCCTATGACTGGTGTAGCAGCATCATAGTCAACTGCTACAAAGGTAAAGGGGACGCTTTAGATACAAATAATTACAGAGGCATCAAGCTGTTAGATCAGGTTATGAAAGTTACAGAGAGGGTCATAGCCCAACTAATTAGGGAGCGAATCAATTTAGATGAGATGCAGTTTGGGTTCGTGCCAGGTAAAAGCACTACTGATGCCTTATTTCTAGTGAGACAGTTGCAAGAGAAATACCTAGCCAAGGATAAACCTCTGTACCTGGCTTTCGTTGACATGGAGAAAGCCTTTGACAGGGTCCCCCGATCCCTTATCTGGTGGTCAATGAGGAAACTTGGGATAGAAGAATGGCTAGTGAGAGCTGTGCGAGCCATGTACAGAGATGCGGCCAGTAAGGTGAGGGTTGGAAATGAGTACAGCAATGAATTCCGGGTAGAGGTAGGGGTCCACCAAGGTTCCGTCCTCAGCCCCCTATTATTTACCATAGTCCTCCAGGCAATCACAGAGGAGTTCAAGACAGGTTGCCCCTGGGAGCTCCTCTATGCTGATGACCTTGCCCTAATTGCGGAGTCACTATCAGAACTAGAGGAGAAGTTTCAGGTGTGGAAGCAAGGTCTAGAATTGAAGGGCCTTAGAGTCAACCTAGCTAAAACCAAAATCCTAATAAGTAGGAAGGTAGATAAAACACAAACCCCTTCAGGTAGATGGCCCTGCTCAGTATGTAGAAAAGGAGTAGGTAGTAACTCTATAAGATGTACCCGGTGCAAGCTATGGACACATAAGAGGTGCAGCAACATCAAAGGCAGGTTAACTAGCAAGTTAGTTTTTGTTTGTGGCAGATGTTCAGGTGCAATAAAGACTGCAAACAAACAGGAAACAACTTCTATCTCATTCCAGGGTGAAAAACTAGAGGTAGTCGATAGCTTCCGCTATCTGGGCGACCAAGTTAGTAGTGGGGGTGGGTGCGCTGAAAGTGTAGCTGCTAGAATAAGAATAGCCTGGGCAAAGTTTAGAGAGCTCTTACCCCTGCTGGCGACAAAGGGACTCTCACTCAGAGTAAAAGGCAGACTGTATGACGCATGCGTACGAACAACCATGCTACATGGCAGTGAAACATGGGCTGTAACTGCTGAGGACATACGTAAGCTCGCAAGGAATGAAGCCAGTATGCTCCGTTGGATGTGTAATGTCAATGTGAATACCCGTCAGAGTGTAAGTATCTTGAGAGAAAAGCTGAACATTAGAAGCATCAGTTGTGGCGTGCAAGAGAGACGATTGCGCTGGTATGGACATGTGGTGAGAATGGAGGAGGATAGCTGCGTGAAAAAGTGCCACACCCTAACAGTTGAGGGAACCCGTGGAAGAGGTAGGCCCAGGAAGACCTGGGCTGAGGTGGTGAGGCAAGACCTTCGTACATTGGGCCTCACCGAGGCGATGACTATGGACCGAGACCTTTGGAAATGGGCTGTGCGTGAGAAGACCCGGCAAGCCAAGTAAGATCGTTGCCAGTGCCCCTGGACTGGTTCTTGTGCGGGTGGCACATGAGATGCACCATTTTGAGCGTGGCCGTTGCCAGTACCGCCTGACTGGCTCCTGTAGGATTTTCGAGCGAGATCGTTGCCAGTGCCCCTGGACTGGCTTGTGCGGGTGGCACATAAAAGACACCATTTCGAGCGTGGCCGTTTTCGTGCGGGTGACACGTAAAAGCACCCACTACACTCTCTGAGTGGTTGGCGTTAGGAAGGGCATCCAGCTGTAGAAACTCTGCCAAATCAGACTGGAGCCTGGTGTTGCCATCCGGTTTCACCAGTCCTCAGTCAAATCGTCCAACCCATGCCAGCATGGAAAGCGGACGTTAAACGATGATGATGATGATGATGATGATACATATACATACTACATCCATAAACTTAACTAATTCAATGAAACTGAAAAATATGCACCAAAGAGGAAACATCTACGTTGCTTACTCAACATGCTACAAATAGCAACCAAACCAAATCTTCCTCACATCATGCCTCACCATGACAGAAAAAGATATATTGAATAGAGGAACCCTAGATATATACAGCTAGAACACACTCAATCATGGATCCAGGATGACCTAAGGAAAAACAACAATATATATATATATATATATATATATATATATATATATATATATATATATATATATATATTGTTGCTATTATGCAAAAGTGTCATAAGCCCAAAGATTGCTTTTTCAGAAAATGAAAAAATAGTTTCACCATTCCATAGTAAAACTGTTGTACTACACTTTGACAATTTTTGATATTTTGGCATCTGAAGCAGCTGGAAATACAATAGTTTGACCAAAAGAACCAGCTATCACAAGCAAAAATAAATATTGCAAAAAACGCATTTCTCCAAATTTGGACATACAACAGTTTAACATAATAGGGATATATATATATATATATATATATATATATATATATATATATAAACTTTATTTTTCGTTATCATTAAAAATGAAGGAATGGTACCCATGATTGATGGGTATGATTGATGCTTTGATGTTTAGTTCTAATAGCTACAAGTTGACACTTTCAGGGAAAATGCGACTGAGAAGAGAAAGACAATTCTAAAGGAACTGACATTCTATATAAGGAGGATTAGGTGGGTACAGGGGTTAGTGGTGTCGGGATGGGGGACTGGGAATAAAAATGTTTGACAAGAGAAAGAGAAAAGAGGAACAGGTGTGTCAAGTTGATTTAGGTGAATTTGGTATTCCTGAGAAGTAGGGGCTATCGTAGTAACACTTGAAAAGGTAGAATGAAGCACAGTACATCTGTTGGCTAAAGGTTAGTACGTGTTGATGAGTGAATCCCTATCAATAAGCCCTAGTTTTGGTTGTAATCCAGAAGATGTTCCATGTAGTGCTAGTGTAATTCCAGCTGTGAGACTAATATTCCATTCTACAAAATCAACAGTTGTTCAAGGATGAAGTATTTTCTAATGAGAAGAATGCAGTTTTTGCTATGTTGTGGTTGTAAGATTGCCAGGTGGAAACATCTGTGAATATGAGACATAACTAACATCTATAATGGTTCTGAAGGTTTTATTAAACATTTAAAAAACATATTGACTTGCACATTATTCATTACATTAGCTTTGATTGCCAACAAGTTTCATTATTGTCACACTCGCACATATTCACTATATGCAAAGAACCCAAACAGAAATTAAATAACATCCCAAAAGTGATGTAAACAATGGGAAACTGGACATGTTATATTACTTTTGTTTACTTTCTTCAATCAATTTCCTTTCTTCCTTTTAATGATTAGGAGGCCCAATATTTCTAGTGAGTTTCAGTTTTAATTACATATTAATTGCGGGTTTTGAAAATACATACTACACTTGCAAAAGAAAAAAAATATCACAAAAGCCAGAGACAACCAACTCATAAAAGCATGAGAAAAATGAGTTAAAATATAAGTTCCACTTGTGATCTTGCTTGGAGGTTGGATCTTGGTTCACTAAACTATACCAGTGAGAAGGTAATTTGATACTAAATACCAATTTTTTTCTCTCTCTCTCTTCTCTTTCACTCTTTCAGCTCACATCAATTGCAAATATGGCTCAGAAAGGCATGCTCACCAAACTTATTTGCAAATATTTAAAAAAAACAACCATATTACAGTAAGAGGCAATGTGACTGATGCCAAAGACACAAGATCAAATACAGATGCAACCATCAAAACCATTACACAAGATACACTACTTTTTCCACATTAGTTTGCCTAATCATGAATATCCACTAATTCTTGGTTACAAAATGTCCATGAATCTTTGCTTATAAGAAGAAAGACATTGAGTAGTCAAACCAGTCTCCTGAACAATTTATATGTAAATAAAGGTGGTGAAATAAAATGGATGAATAACAAACAAGAACAGCAGTATACATGAATACATAAAAAAGAAAAAGTAATATCATTTATAAGAAGTGAAATATCTAATTATAACAAATGGTTTGGTTATTAAGATTTTTGTAAAAAGAAAAAAATTCAAGTTTTAAAAAAATATAAAGTATTATACCTTAAAACTTTTGTCAATCAACTTAATATCATGATAGCCAATGATAATCCAAATGATAAGAGTGAGCAAAGAGACACACACAACCATTGGAACAAAATAACCAGCAATCTTATCTGCTAACTGTTGGATTGGAGCCTGAAAATAAAATTGAGATTAATTTCAGTTTTGAATGATACATATTCAGAAATGGCTGGTATTAATAAAGGTATCCATTTATAGAAACCAAGTCATTGATAAGAGATTCTGTTCCAGCTACATAGTCACGTCATTAGTGAGAGTGAAAGTTAAACATGATACACCTAGATTACTGCATTGCATCTCACACGCAAAAAAAGAGAAAGCAACAACAGTATAACCCTAAATCACACTGAAATATAAGCATATCTAGTGTGATGTGATATGTTAAGATATTTTCGAAAGTGCTCTTTTGGTTTTAACTTCATGCCAGAGATCATCTTAAGCAGAACTGACTGGGATTACAGAAAATCAAGATGATCTGACTCAAATATAAGATTTTGCCAGTGAAGAACATCAGAAAGAATAACTCCCAAGTTCTGGGTCTTCTATTCATAAATGATTTGAAGTTGTTTTAAGGTGGTAGAAAACCAGTTAAATGACATGTCATCAACATCAGAGAGAAAGAGAAGGAAGAAACAGAAAAGAGAGGAAACAGGTGAGAGACGAGAAAGTAGAAAGAAATAAAGAGACAGGGAGAGAAAACAGAAGAGAAGAAAGAGAGAAAGAAAACAAACATTCTACATACTTTTGAAACTTGAGCCTCCTCTACAAGTTTAACAATTTGTGACAGTGTGGTATCTGTACCGACATGTGTAGCTTCTATCAGCAACATTCCATGTTGGTTTAAGGAGCCACCAATTAAAGACGCCCCTGAAATACAGTAATATTTACATTTTAAGGAAATTGAAGACAAAGAGAATACAAATAATGAGTATAGCCAAAGTTTAAAATGGTTGAAACCAAAATAAGAATATTTTAGAGAATATATACTAGTCATTGACTGATGATGTTTTATTTAATACTTCATTTTTCATATTAGTCAGGAGAGAAGGGATGAGCCCATGACCCCTTCACAGAACCTTTGAGACTACTGAGAGAAAGATAAAGGAAGGTATTCTAAAAACTAGAGACTTGGCCCAAATGCTTGTAACAGAGAATATTCCAATAAAGGCATATAAAGACCAAGTGAAAGTGTTAAACTCAATAACAGAGTCAGTCACTAGAGCAGGATATGGTGGGTTTGAAATCAGAGTACAAATGCTCTAATGATTCTATCAACCACTGCCCTAGAGAGGTATTTAATTTATTGATCCCAAAAGTATAGAAGGCAAAGCTGACCCCAACAAAATATGAACCCAGAAAGCAAGGAACCAAAATAAATACTGCAAGGTAGTTTATCCAACTTTCTAATGGCTCTTGCAGACATTTTCCAGATATATCTCAAACTACATCAATCGAAATGTCCTTTTTTTTTTTTTAAACTAAAAGTAGCAGGGTGTGATCTAAAAAATATTTGACAGAGTAACAGTGTAAAGGTTCATCTACTGACTTGAATTTTCACCCTGTTGATTGTACAATTAAGTGTTCCTCTTTGAATAAATATTTATCATTAATTTTATGTCACAAAATTTTTTTTGTTAATGTTCTTTTATTAAATGCCTCCAAATCCTTGACTATTTTCAAAATTATTTGAAACACACAGAGTGCTTCATTAAAAATAAGATTATATATCAGTCAAACTATATCTTACCAGGTTTTTTGGATACAGGCATAGACTCTCCTGTGATTAGGGATTCATCACATGAGGACAAACCCTCTATAACTTTTGCATCAACAGGGATTTTCTCTCCAGGAAGAACCTAAGGTTAAAGAAAAAACTATAACAGTCAATACATTTCATTATAATTATTTCTCTTCAAAAATCATTTCTTTTACACACTAAAGTAGTATATTACATAGGTTCCATGTAAAAAATGCTGGTGCTGGTACCATGTAAAGTGGTTGGCATTAGGAAGGGCATCTAGCCATAGAAACAAAACCAAAATAGACTATGGAACCTTGTGCAGCCCCTGGCCTTGCCAGTTCCTGCCAAACTGACCAACCCATGCCAGCATGAAAAATGGATGTTAAATGTTGATGATGATGATGATGATGATGGTATGTATATAAGCATACATGCACTGTCACCATCACCAGGCTTTTGACCATAAGCACTACAGCCCTGACTATACTGTTTTCCTTTTTTCAGACAATGTATCTAGAGCTACATTACATAATGCATCCTTCACTATTTGATTTGAAGGGAGGGGGTGCTTGCAATTTCTAGCGGTCAAGCGGCCACCCAGAAGTTCCATTGTTGACTATCATTTTTACAGTTGGATAGTTAGTTTAGGAAGACAATCAGCTTGAGAAAACAAGTATTTCCAGAAGAACCATCCCACTCTTGTCTATGCACAGAAAAAGCAAATGGATCACTGTTGGTTTTGACAATAAGTATTCAGTAATTCGATTAACTGAATTACCTACCCATTAAACTTGCATGTAAGTGGCTGAGTATTCCACAGACATATGCACCTTTAACCCTTTGGCATTCACATTATTTTGTCAAATGTAATGCTTATTTATTCACATTGTTTTGAATTAATCCTGCATTATTTTGCAACTTTAAGAGTTTGATGAAGGTTAATTTTTAGAATGATAATGTAGGGTTGGTGTGAGAGGCCAGATCTGACCAGTTTGAATATAAAACAAGAAGAATATTTTGGCTGGATATGGCTAGCTTAAATGCTAAAGGGTTAATGTAATCTTCAAACTGAATCAGCATGATACAGAGGGTCCCTTTGAATTATAGGTATAATCCATACAATAGGCTTCCACATAGTTTCTGTCAATCCAAATTATCTCGCAAGGCTTTAGTTGATTTGATGCTGTGGTAAAGAACACTTGCTCAAGATGTAATGTGCTAGCATCAAACACAAGTTCTCATAACCATTTGTGTATCTATATACACACATAAACACATCTACAACTACTTCTGAAAATAAAGAGTGTTGTACTTAGTAAGAAAAAAAGTACATAAATAAAAATGATGACAGACGTTCAATTTATCTAATGCTTATCTGTTTTCATTACGGGCTGCATATTATGGTGAACTATATCTACTAACATTATGAAGGATCTCCAAGCTCCGAGAAACGTCTGTTGAACTTATATAACCTCACCCCTTCCCCTTTAATTTTCTGTTTGTACTCTGTTTAAGCTTGATCTATTGATCTATATATATTTATACTTCAATATTCATTGTTTGAAAATCTTCAGTCTTTGCTTTCTTTCTGTGTGCATGCATGTATATATATATATATATATATATATATATATATATAACAACTGCAGCATGGAAGGTGTTTATAAGCCATTTAAAATAACACACAAAAGCCGTCAGATTCACTTCAACATTTAAATTTAATGAATCTGACGGCTTTTGTGTGTTATTTTAAATGGCTTATAAACACTTTCCACGCTGCAATTGTTTTCGTTCCAGCGCACGATTACAGATCAGGTCACTTGCTATGCAAGTACATCTCTGTAATATATATATATGTATTATATCAATCTCAAGCTGTTGTATTTAATTCATTTACCTGCATAACTGCCTCTAAATAAAAATAAATAAGCATCTATGTACTACTGAACACAATGCTGGTGGTGAAAAGCAAGTTAGAAGTCACCCAACTGTACTTCTGGTGGCCCAAATTCATGCATCAAATCTGTGCAAATATGATAATATCCTCATGGCAATAATGATAACACTGTGTCACAAAATTTTAATTTTTTTTCGCCTTTGGTCAGTAAGTGTTATTTCCAATCTGCTTCTATCTAAAATTAAAAGGAAATGACTACTATTCTCTTCAAACTTTGCTTTTGTGACCTTCATATCAATGTTTTCACACTGACCTATTTTACATTACATTTCAGACAGATTCAGTGCCATGTTGCTGAAGCAGAAATTACATTATAGTAAATATTTTATTCAATACCACACATTTACTTGTCAGTTGCTAGACTAAAAGCACTTGAGTTTGACTCTTAGTGGATAACAATATGTGCATCTCTGATCATGAGCAGGAGTAGTTGGAGAGTATTATAGTCATGTGTTGAACGGGATTCTTTGGGGTTTGAATAAATGTAACAAAAGCAAAGTTTGAAGGAGACATCAACTATTTTTCATACTTTCTGGGGGTAAGCAAATATGAAATAACAGTCGCTATCCAATGACAAAAAGCATGTTACACAGTGTAATAGTAACTGTATCATACCTTCAATATGTCTCCTCTCTGCACTAAATCAACATTTATTGTCTCTTCTTTGATAATGTTACCATCTTTCATGTAGACTAAAAGTGCTTCAGAGGCCTGTAAGGAAAGGAGTTTAGCAATAGCCTCCGATGTCTTGCCCTATAAAAAAAACAGAATGAGTAAAGATAAAAATACAATTTTTAATACTGAAATTTTCAATTACTGTTAGCTCAACAATTCTAATATCTATACAACACTTATTCTATACAGTAGCTATAATAACATCATATATATTGTGGCTACAATGTATCTAGTTGCTACAATGATATATCTAGTGATTATAACAACATAACAGCCAAATATTCCTCAAATCACAACATGGCTACTGAAGTAGAAAATGATTTATGGGAAATTTGTTTATTGCATGTTATTTAATGTGCTGTCTGAAGCTATTGTTTCATGACTATCAGCTTTTGAGAATAGTTCAACACACAGCCCTTCACTTAACTTTCAGGAAATTCACTGAATTAGCAGTTCTGAGGACATATTTCTAACAAGGACAGACTACATAAGTGTTGTATCAAAGTTCAAAATAAGAGTTGGAAGAAAGACCAGTAAAATAACTGAAACTTCTTTTTTTTTTTTTACTTATATATGTAGTGATGGTGCTACATAAAAAGCACCTGGTGCACTCTGTAAATTGGTTGTATTAGGAAGGGCATCTGACTGTAGAAACCAAGCCAAAACAGACTATGGAACCTGGTGCAGCCTCTGGCCTTGCCAGTCTTTGTCAAGGTGTGTAACTCAAACATGGAAAACTGGTGTCAAATAATGATGATGATGACGACAATATAGATGTCATTATTTATCTGCAAATAAGTTCAGTCTGAAAAGACATATGAATTAAAGGCATTCCAACTAAGCTGTATAAAATACAACTGAACAAAATGTTCTTACAAGAAATTAAGACTTTCCCTCAGGTAACCATTCTTAGTTTAATGAAGACTTAAGTTTTAATAATGTTAATAGTAGTGATGACAAAGGACTAAGATATCTAACAGCTTGATGTACTCAAGAAGATCTGTCTCACACAGCAGAAGTGTTAATACGACTTCTCCTGATGAAATGTTGTGTACTTCATCAGAAATATCAGAAGTGAATTTAGGACCATTCTCAACTGTGGTCCAGCTGCAGGAATCAAAGTCCAATTTATTCACGTTTAATCACATCCTATTTACTCATATTATTAGACAAACCATAAATAGAGTGTTTATAGATTAGAATGTTCCTCCATATTTTAGATATAACCAAGTCAACTGAAAATTTAATGTGCCATTATCACTTCTATATAAGGGATCCAAATTCAACAAAAGTTGTAAAATGTTATGCTAAAAGAAGAAATCAATGATGAAAGAAAGGCAGTTACCTTGGCAATATGTTCCAGCCATCGACCAAGGGAAATAAATAATACTAACATTGGGGTTGTCTCAAAAAACGTCACAGGACTAGAAGGCTCTCTTAAAGCTATAGCAACAATAACAACAACAGTGGAATACATATAAGAGATGCTGATTGCCAGACACACAAGTACATCCATGTTGGCAGATTTGTGTTTCAGGGAACGATAAGCTTGTACATAGAAATATCGGGCACCCAAAAGCTGTAATAAAAAAATATAATGTGATGAAAAATAAAAAGATGAAAAAATGTAGAAATTTATGAAAAGAATAAAACAACGGAATAATGTTGTGGCTTGCATCATTAGTAGAATAAATAGTGTCAGATTAAATTCTTTGCCAACACCTTTTACAGAGGGATTTGAAATAAGTCTAAGTTAGATATCATTATTATCATTTCTAGAGGTTAAGGCAGCAAGCTGGCAGAATCATTAGCACACAGGGCAAAATACCTAGTAGCATTTCATCCATCTTTACATTCAGAGTTCAAATTCTGCCATGGTTGATTTTGCCTTTCAATCTTTTGGGGTCAATAGTTGAGTACTGGGGTTGATGTAATCAACTCAGCCCTCTTCCAAGACTGCTGGTCTTGTGCCAAAATTTGAAACATTTTTTTCTAGAAGTTGATAAAATAAGTATCAGTCAAATACTGGGGACTATTTAATTCAAATGTGTGGTCTTGTGCCTATGTTAGATATCCTTACTGGCAGTGTGATGGGACTGGTGGGTGGTAGAAACAGTAGGGCTATTGGATTAAAAAACCTTACAAAAACTGGTTAAAGTTCTTAACTAAACTTTGTTATTTATCCTTCTTTATTGATAAAATAAGAACCAATCAGATACAAGCAAAAGTGGTATAAAGTGATCAATTAAATTGATTATACTCGCCCTCAAAATTTGTTAATTTGGCATTGGGGATAGAAATCCTTGTACAAACTTTCATATTACCAAAGAAAAAGAATTTGGGTTTGTTTGTGCCATATCCTTGCAGCAATAATATCCACTGATTCCTTTCCAGCTGCCACCACCCAACCAACCTAGCCCACCCCAGTCTCAAACCCTTAACTTTCAGGTGAGACTCAGCAGGGTTTTAGAACAGGCGATTTTTCTGAATTCTTTTCCTATTTACATTTTATAGCCAAAATTTGAATATATTGCAAATGAGAGGTGTCACCTGTCTCCATTGACCATGTTGTTTGTTGTTCTTACAATTACTTAAGCAAAAAAAAAAAAAACAATGAAATAACAGAAATACCACAGAGTAGGACTAAATATCTGACATACTGTTCTATACATTCAGCAATCAATTATTTACATTGCTATTATTACTTTTTTGTTTTATATGTCTTAGTCAGAGAAATTAGGGTAGCCAATTTGAAGGATCTTTAAGATCCCCTGCAGGGAAATGAAGGAAGAAACCACAACATATGGTTTACTTCACTAGGAAGACAGTGGACCACATTTGACCATATTTCCAAACTGAAGATAACTTAAGACATCAAGTTATTTACAGGCTGAGATTGTGGTCCAAATACTTATCGACTCAGTATAGATTATGTTAAAGGCATCCTCTAAAAGTCAACAGGGGGTAGTTTTAAACTCTTAGGTTGGATTAATTGATTTCTTTATTCTCATCAAAGTAAATGAAAAACAAATACCAGGAATTTAGTGGATGTTGATGAATTCAACTTTAAAGCCATTCCTGTTAATTTGTGGTTTCTGTAGCAATGTTAGAAATAATAATAATATTAACAATAATAACCTACAATATTATTCTGCTTGTCACAACATATATTTGAGAATTTTGCTTTCAACAACCTTAACAATATAGAATGAAATCAAACTCTTTAACCTAATGATACAATATTATGAAGATCTATATATCTGTGCATTGAACTCGTAATAAGGGCATTCATAAAATGTAGCACTTCCACAGGTTCCATGGCAATCATGGTGGTGGTAGTAGAGAAGGGTTGATGGTATTGACTATCTCCTCTGTCTCAAAAACTGCTGGCTTTGTGCCCGAATTACAAACCATTATTATAAGAATGACTGGCCCCCATGCCAACGTCTCCTCCATTGGACACTAAACTCTGCTTGCGAAGACTTGTTGGGGCAAACGAAAGCGAAATCGTGATGGTACCACCGTTCAAGCGTGATCGTTACCAGCGTCGCCTTCCTGGCACTTGTGCCGGTGGCACATGAAAAGTCATTTGAGCGAGATCATTGCCAGTGCCACTGGACTGGCTCCTGTGCAGGTGGCACAAAATACACCATTTTGAGCGTGGCCGTTGCCAGTACTGCCTGACTGGCCTTCATGCCGGTGGCACGTAGAAGCACCCACTACACTCTCGGAGTAGTTGGTGTTAGGAAGGGCATCCAGCTGTAGAAACTCTGCCAAATCAGATTGGAGCCTGGTGTAGCCATCTGGTTCACCAGTCCTCAGTCAAATCATCCAACTCATGCTAGCATGGAAAGCGGACGTTAAACGATGATGATGATGATGGTGGTGGTGGTGGTGAGATGCACAGCAGAGAGGAAAAAAATAAAAATGCTACATAGATTCTTTTATTCAACTGTACAAAAATAGAAAGGTAACTAGAAACAAAAGTTTGCAGAATGAAAGGACATACACACAAAAACAAAATGGTAAAACAGTAAGGAAAGAAATGAAGAAAAATAGAAAGACAAAAGAAAAAAATGAAAGAAAGAATGAAAGTTAGAAAGAAGAAATAAATAAATAAAATAAGTAACTCACCTGTACAGCTGTAGCCAATATGAAAAGCAATAAGTTCTCTAGGGAAAGACCATTACAAACCATCAGCTGTTTGCGGTGGGTTTTGAATGTTCCAGGAGCTACAGTGGTCACGTTTGTGGCATTTCCAGCTGGAGGTAGATTATCATGAGCAGGCATGCTGAACATGAAATACATCATAATGACCATGGCAGGAAGACCAAACAATAACGACCAAAAAAATGAAGAGCGCCACCTACGAAAGAATCATTGTTGTTATCATCATCATAATTTATATAATAATATAAGTGCAAAGGTTTCATCTATGTGTGTGTGTGTGTGTGTTGAATGGTGGAGATAAGGATTCTGTAAGCACAGCACAAGCAAACTGTCTTGGAGAGCAGCTATTCTGAATATTAGAAAAAATGACATGAAGTGGAAGGGACTCTATGATCCTGCTGCAGAGAGGCTCTCTAGTACCAGTGATATATTAAATGCACTCAGACCATGGTGAGATGCCATGAGACTACTTCAAATATACTACCATGGAAAATTAATGTAAAGTTATGATGATGGTTTTTGTGTGTGTGTGTGAGAGAGAGAGAGAGAGAGAGAGAGAGAGAGAGACAGACAGACAGACAGACAGACAGACAGAGAGAGAGAGAGAGAGAGAGAGAGAGAGAGAGAGAGAGAGAGAGAGAGAGAGAGAACTTGTTCAAATGTTATTGAAATACACTTCACCAGGTCTTGAGTTCAATCACAATGAGTGGTATTCAACACAAGTGTAATCAAGCCATACAATGAGTTAACTTAAGCAACATGGGTAAAAAATGGGTAGATGGGAGCTGTGTAAAAATGGATAAGTATCTGTATTTGTAACTTGAAGGCAGAGCCTTAGCACACAGTGCCTGGCTGCTAATCCTGAATCAGTGGACAAGTGTCAGTGAGACAGCCAGTCATTTATTCAGTTCAGAGACTAACAAGAAGAGCACAATCACAAACTAAACAGGGGAGATATCATGTCACATGATTACTTAGAATAAGTAGCTTGCATATTTATATGAAAAAAAAAAACGAAAAGAAATGTTTTATTTGTTGCCCATGTAATTGAACAATTGGAATGTTCATATGTTGAATTTTTCACCCCCATCTCTCTCTCTCTCTCTCTCTCTCTCTCTCTCTCTCTCTCTCTCACACACACACACACATACATATATCTCTCTTTAGTATTTAAATTGGCCATATCAGGCCCAAGTATTCTGTCTCTTGTATATTAAAACCAACCAGATCCAGCCTCTCACCTATCCTAGAGTGTCATTCTAAAAATAAACAATCACATCACAGAAATGTCAAAGCTATCAGATAATGTGTAATTGATTCTAAACAAGGTGAATAAACATAGTAATCTGAATTTTAAAGGGATATATACATCTAAATCCACTACACCACCACAATCATCAACCTCATGCTTGTGTAGACTGGATGGGTCCTCTCTGGAACAGCATCTCCCTTTTTGTTGTGGCCCTTTGTCATAAAATGCACTTTAACTTCCTGAGATCAGCTTTCACGGCATCTCATGTCTTCCATAGTTATCTTCTTCTGCTAGTTCATTCCACTTAAACCACTTCACCCAACTATTGCCCTCCACACATATCACAGACATCCCACTCCCAGCTTCTCCCTTGCACAATACATCTGGTGCCAGAAGTTTTGTACTTACCTTCTAATTTCCATGCGATGATCATACCGGGCAGCCTTGTTGTCACTCTCAGTTGCTAATGTGGCCTGGAATCCAAGCTCCTGTAATAATATGCACTTTTACATTAGTCAACAGATAAACAAGACAGATGCTTTCTAAAATAACAGAGATTATGCAAATGACTTAGAAACACACATCATTATATTCATTTCTTTTGGATTTAACTCTTAGTTTGAGTTTTTTATCATCGAGTCTATAATAATAATAAGGGCAAAATGGCAAACTACAACTACTAGGACACCTAAAACAATATGGATTATATAGAAATATTACTTCATATTCTCTCTCACTCATAAGCATAAGAAAAAGGCCTCTAATAATAAAAATAACAAAAAAATACCCCCCCTCCCTGAAGCGGTTCTCTCCCCTTAAAGGGAATCTTCACCATTTTTCTATCCTCAAATAAGCCATGAGTGTTACATAAATGCACCCATGAGGGTACTACACAAAAACGCCTATGCCAGTATCATATAAATGTACCTGTACTGGTGCCACATGAAAAGTACCCAGTACACTCTGTGAAATGGTTGGTGTTAGGAAAATCCAGACATAGAAATCATGTTGAAATAGACAACTGGAGCTTGAGCAGCTCCTGTCAAACCAGCTAATCCATGCCAGAGTGGAAAACAGACAATAAATGATGATGATGACACAAGCAAAGTACACTTTACCATTCACTTGAATAGAGAATCCCTATCTTGCCAACAAATGCAATAACTTCCTGGACTTTTTTCCCACCCTATTTTCATTGTAGCTAATAATGCTTTCAGAGTCCTCTCATCCACAGCTAATTAGGTTATCTAGATAACAAACGCCAGCATCAAAAGTAATTAAACTTACCTCAATGGCTTGTATAATATCTCTAGCACCAGTTGTTTCGTTATTAAACTCAAATACACCTTTTGAGGTAGCCAGGGCTACATTAGCTGAGACTATTCCTTTCTTCTTGAGAAGACTTGACTCTATAAGATGGACACAGGAAGAACAGGTCATGCCTGTAATCTAAATAAGAAAATAAAAGAAAAATGACAACAATATAATATTGGGTTGGAAAGAAAGTAATTTCGGTTTTTCAATGTGAAATAAAAGTCATTTATTTCATACAAAGAATGAACTTTAATCAATTATATATATTTTCCATTTTGTTCGATGACCTTTTGCCATCTTTCTGGCAATTTCATGATTCATGCTCATAGAACTTCTGGTCTTTCTCAGCCAAAAACTGAAGCAAGTGTGATTTCAGGTCATCATCATTATTGAAAGTTTCACCATTCAAAGAATTTTGCAAATGGTAATCTGATGGTGCAAGATCAGAGCTATATGGTGGATGTGACATCACTTCCCAACTAAGCTCCAATAATTTCAACTATTTCAGCTTTCAATGTGGTTTGTGTTGGTTCATTATGCTTCGACCATGATCGTTTTTGATTGATGTTATTGTAGATAATTCAATTTTCATCACCAGTGATGATTCGTTCCAAAAAAAGGTCAATTTCATTGTGTTTGAGATGCATATCACAAATATTAATTCATTGTGTTATATCGAGTTTCTTAATGAGTTCAAGACATTTTAAGTGATTTTCAATTGTTGTATGTGATACATTTTAACCTCTCCACAATCTCTTGCACAGTTATATGGCAATCAGATTCAATTATGGTTTTGATTTAGTCATCAACTTTAGTAGGTCAACCAGAACATTGGTCATCTTTGTGTGAAATATCTCCAGAACAGAATTTTTTAAACCATTCCTGACATGTGTATTCTGTTAAGCAATCAACACCATAAACTTCGCATATCTTTTTGTGAACCTCAGCAACTTTCTTGCCTTTTCGGAAATAAAAAAGCAAAATATGGCAAAAATGTTTGTTTTGCACTCCATGTTAAAATTGACACTGAACAACTGTAAACAAAATTACACACAGTGTTGATGTGTTCACATATCTCTAACTTAGTGGTTTGGCAAAAGTGACTGATGGAATAAGTACTAGGCTTAAAAAATAAGTCCTTGGGTTGATTTGTTCAACTAAAACCCTTCAAGGTGGTGCTCCAGCATGGCCACAGTCAAATGACTGAAACAAATAAAAGAAGAAAAAGAATATAAACTATTTCCAGGATTCAAGAGAATCAGGAACTTAAATAGTGAAAGCACCAAAGTCATGTCAGTGATAGCATTATCACTAACCGAATTTGGAATGGTAGAGTCAAATGGCACTGTGTACTTGTTCTTGAGAAGCTCTGAATGTTCAGTTCTTACTTGTATTCACCTGATGAAAGCAGTTTTTTTTAATTTTTTTTTATTGGTGTAACACTTCTGTTCATCATTAAAAAACACTTCTGAAACAGCTGTAGTGAACCACAATCCATTTGTTATTTGTTTATTTGTTTGTTTGTTTTTGTTTGTTTGTGTGTGTGTGTATATATATATATATATATATATATATATATATATATATATATATATATATCAAAGACTCTGAGAGTGAGAGTTAGCTGCAATAAAAAGAAAAATACCTAACCAACTAGTTTTGAAATACTTACAATTATTTCCACTGCAGACTGACCAAGAGACTCTGATTCAAGAAGGGTAGCTCCAAATCCTAGGGCACTAATCTTATTTCCAATTTGGGATGATAGAATGTAAGCTGGATCATATTTCACTTCAGCTTTTTGAGACATCAATGCTACAAGAACGTTTTTTACACCTGCAAAATCAATCAATAGCAAAATTTCCATTTCAGTCAATCAACTAATATTTTTTTTTAAATCTCAAACGGGTACCACAAGAAGAGTTTCAGGGCAGTTTAATCAAAGAAATGAAAGCGGCATTTATGACTTATACTAGTGGAGCAAAGAGAGGAAAACCACAACTCATAAGTTGTTGCTAACTATTATTTTGATTTCGAAATAACCTACTTGGAAATCAGTGATTGCAGCTGTATCTCAGAGTTAATAGAGTAGCCTCCTAAGGCATACTACTCCTAAAGCCAAAACCTTAACATATCTCATGGTAAACGTCACCTGGAGACCTGTTGCTATCTATACCTTCTAATAAACAACAATACTACATGGGGGGAGGTGTAGTAAGAAGCAGAGTTGCGAAATCTCATGCTACTCTTTAGAGACATCTCTAAATGTCTGCAACAGAACCAATTCTACTAAAGATAGCCAAGGGTACTGTAAAATAAGGTCACAGGTTAGACCTACCATGCAAGAGCTGTTATTTTCCAAATCAAATGTATACAATAACAGTATTATCCTTTCAGATTTCGACAGAGAATCCCTTCACCCAAGATTTAACCCATAACTGCAACTCAATAAAATGCTCATAGACAGTAAAATTATAATACTTACAGCAACTAAGTTGTACTTTGTCATTATGCCTAATTTCAACAATATTAGTCTGGCCAATGAGAATTAAGAACACTCATCATAAACATAGTGTACTTTTAGTTTATGGCTTGGTCACAGGAAGAAAGATCACTGAAACTAGTGGGAAACTAACAAACATCTTAACCTCACAGCCATGCCTGCCTGCACACACATATCAACATCTTAATGCCTACATTTTAATGCTCGTATGGGTCAGACAGAATTTATTAAGGTAAATTTATCAACCCCAAAAGGATGATGAAACGCAAAGTCAGCCTCAGTGGAATTTGAACTTAGAACTGCTAAGCATTTTTCCCAGCATGCTAACAATTTTGCCAGCTCGCCACATCATCATCATCATCAGCGTTTAATGTCTGCTTTCCATGCTAGCATGGGTTGGACGATTTGACTGAAGACTGGTGAACCAGATGGCTACACCAGGCTCCAATCTGATTTGGCAGAGTTTCTACAGCTGGATGCCCTGCCTAATGCCAACCACTCTGAGAGTGTAGTGGGTGTTTTTACATGCCACCGGCACAAAGGCCAGCCAGGCGGTACTGGCAACGGCCACGCTCAAAATGGTGTATTTTACATGCCACCTGCACAGGAGCCAATCCAGCGGCACTGACAACGATCTCGCTCGAATGTCTTTACATGTGCCACCAGCACAAGTGCCAGGAAGGCAACGCTGGGCACAGGTGCCATTACGATTTCGCTTTCGCTTGCCCCAACAGGTCAGCTCATGCCACTTAAATCAGCATGAAAAATTTGGATGTAAAACTAGAAAAATATAACACTTACCCTCAACTTTGGAAATGTTGTTTTCGATGAGAGCAACACAAGACGCACATGTCATTCCAGTGACAACAAAGAAGCATTTTTCATACTCTATATTTTCAAGTGCATCATCGTTGCTACTGAAATGAACAACTGAGCTGCCAACATCAATAGCAACATTTGTCTCAGGGCTTTTAACCATGCTATTTCTATTTTTCTCTTCTGAAATAAAGAAACAAAAAAATTATAATAATACTTACGATGAAGATATCTGATATAGATATAAGGCTATCACTAAAACATTCAGAGTATTGGTCTTTTGTTTCAGTTGGAATTTAGCAGGAATATAAGACAAAAACAAGTGACTGGACACCAAAGGTATAAACTGATTTTATTGATTTTGTTTAGCCACAGGTCAGCTCTGGTCAGGCAGACTTATGAAGAAAAGTGACCATGTGTATTTGTGAATTTTTTTTTTTTTTTTAGGTGGAGAGGGTCCTTTTGTTTTAGTTAATACTTTATACAGGACCACATAATTTTATGAATCCTTTTTTTAAGACAGCAGAGATTTATTTAAGAGAGATTTGGCTGCTATTTCTAGAAAGTCAAACAACCATTTAGAATCTCATTTTTTAGTTGATATGTTGAAGAGGTAGCCATTTTAGTATACACAAGTAATGAAAGAATTTTCAGTCAGATACAGGTTCAAAGACGTGTATTTCAGGAAGGAGAGAATAATAAAGAAAACAAGGAGTTACTGTGAGAAGAGATGTTGCAAACCACAAATCAGAATTGTAGACACAACAATATTCCAGCTGTATGTTGAATAAACTTTGCAAAGAGAAAAACGAAAGGTAAGAACTTTATCAACATTCTATGATAACAGGATCAGATGTCTGAGGTGTTTTGGATTGGAAAGCAGTGAGTTTGTATGAATTAGGACATTATATTAGCAAGAAGTGTGTATTTATTGATGGTGGTGCACTTATTCGTACTCATGCTAAGGAGAAGTATGGTAAAATGAGAAGAATGCACATGCAAAACAAGGATTACTCCAGACAGAACCAATAAAAGCAACAGACAGTGAATTAAGAGCTAAACAATTGAAATGGATATGAAGAGTCAAAAAGCAGTCAGACTATGAGGGAGTGTTGCTGAGATGATAAAAATATCTAGTGAAGTAGATGTCCTAACCCAGTGGTTCCCAAACTCTGATCTGCAAAGGTAGTACTGGGGGTCCGTGAACTAAATTCAAAATTTCATATCTATATATATGTATATATACATAAGGATAAGCATATTAAAAGGAGTCCATGGAAAAACTCATTTAAATAAAAGGGGCCCGTAGTAGTGAAAAGGTTGGGAACCGGTCCTAATCCATTGCATAGTCAATCAGGTAATACAAGGAGTCAGTCTCAATGATGGATGTAACAGTATCATCAACTACTACATAGGCAAAGATGTTCCAGAAAGAAGCACATGTAGAGGCATCATATAGACATCCAAGCTATAAAAGTAATAAAAAGAGATGAAATACTGCTAAGCATTTTGCCCAGCAGGCTAAATAATAATAATAATAATATAGTATACAGGGAAAGAGAGGGTGGGAGAGGGGGAGAAGAGATGGTCGGGTACATTATTTACATTTGATGGATATTTGTCCTCATCTTGTTTGTTAACACAACGTTTCGGCTGATATGCCCTCCAGCCTTCATCAGGTGTCTTGGGGAAATTTCAAACTTGGGTTCTCATTCCTAAGGTATTTTTCAATGTTATTATCATTATTATTATTATTATTATTATTATTATTATTATTATTATTCAGGTCACTGCTTGGAATCGAACTTGGAATCTTGGAGTTAGTAGCCCGCCCTCTTAACCACTATGCCATATGGTTGGGTAGGTTGTAAAAGCATGGGACAAGCATTGTGAATGAGGAGAAGGAAACTAATTAGGAAGAAATTAGTTGATATGACAGTCGCTGATTCAGAAAAGGTCTCTGTCTGCGTATCCATGCTCTGAAGACTGGTGGTCATGAAGAAAATTAGATATAGATTAATGCTTTCTAGGGAGTTGTGCAATAAAATCAGTAAGGTGTTTAACATGCAGACAAGTGCCTATCAGAGCCTGGTTCATAGCCTCTCTTGTATATTATACTTCTCCAGGTCATAAAAGTTCAATATAGGATATCTGTAAGAACTTCTGGATCTGAATGCTAATATCCAACTTCTCAGCTAAATCTGTTGCAGAAGTAAAGAAATTCCAAACATTGAAGTAAAGCCTACAATGAAGAGGTTTTGAAGTAAATGCAGCAAATGTTTTAGTTAGTAAGAAGACAGGAAGTGACCATACTCAATAAGCAGAAAAAGAATTAAGCAACAATGAATCCAATGTAAAGTATCAGTGCAGAAGAGATGCAGTAGAGTCACAGGCAGGTCAAGAGAGAAGAATATGAATGTAATAAATGCACAAGAGCAGTTATTAGAAAAAGCACCCTGGAAAAAAAAAATTCATTCAAATGCTCAAAAAACTCCCTTTAGTTGACAGTGAAAAAAAGAGTTCATCATCATCATCATCATTTAACGTCCATTGTCAATGCTGGCATGGGTTGGAAGGTTTGACCAAGGCTGGTATACTGAGGGGCTGTACCAGACGCCAGTCTGATTTGGCATGGTTTCTATGGCTGGAGGCCCTTCCTAAGGCCAATCACTTTCAGAGTGTAATGGGTGTTTTGTGTGCCACCGGTATCAGTGCCAGTTGTGTGACACCAGTATCTGCCACAACTATGATTTTACTTGGCTTGATGGGTCTTCTTCTCAAGCACAGCATATTGCCAAAGTGAAAGAAAGTGTTATGAAAGTATAATAGCCAGGTGAAGAATGGGATAGAAAAAAGTTCAAGATTTTATGACATTTGTGGACAACAAAGGGAGTCTCTCTCCAAGTGAAGGGTAGATTGTATGATACCTGTATATAAAGTGCAAAAATACAAGGTAACAAGACACGAGTACTGAATGCAAAGGATATGCAGAAAGACTAGAAGTGAGCATGTTATCCTGGATGTGTAATGTTAGTGTGTATAAAGAAAAATGTTAAAAACTGGATATAAAAGGAAATTAAGTATATTGTGCTAGAAAGAAGACAAAAGCTGGGACAGGCATGTGATGTGTATGAAGAATGACAATTGAATTAAAAAAATATCAAGTGAATTCAAGTGGAAGTCTACCGGATATGGTAGAAATTCCTCTTGAACAATTAGAAAGAGATGACTGTAAGAGAAATATAGGCAAGATAGGAATTTCAGAAGAAGCAGAAGGACTTGGTGAAGCATTTAGTGAAGGATCCAGAATGGGCTGGAGATAAAATTGATGATAAGAGAAGGAGAAATGAGTGAGTTGGACTGGCCTATCTAAAGTGGGAATAGGACTAGCCTGCCCTGAGGATTAGAGGTCACAGTAAAAGCATTAAAAAAGACAGACTAAGTAGACAGTATGCTTTGTGGGCCAGAAACTGAAATGTGTTAGTGAATAACTTCACATCAATCAGTTGCAAGGAATTGTTTGGGATTGCAGTCAATGAGATCTGTGTCTCGCAGCATCACCATCCCAGATACAGGAATTGTAATCCATTGTGGGTTTCACTTGAGTATTTAACGGTGTTAGTAATTGTTGAAAACTAAAATATTTTCTGGCTCTGAGATGAAGATCAGTCTTTGTAATACAAGTTTTGCTATGTTAAGGATGTGACATCATCAAAAGAGATCATTCATGATGGTAAGTTGCAGCATCTGTAACTGTTTTAAGGGGTTTAAGTGTGCATTATTCTTGTTTACCAAAGGGTGAGATGCAATATTGATGATCATAGGTCTCTTGTTTAAGGCTGATCTGAGGATGAAAAACAACATTTGGGAAGAACATTTTAGTTAATGTAGTCCAAGATATTCTTAATAAAGGTAATATGATGGTCAAAGTTGGAATTCCTTTGATTATGGATCCATGTGATCAGGTTTGAGCTGGGACTTAAATACAACAGTCTTTAGTTCTTAGTTCCAACCCACTTTAACCCTTTCGTTACTAACCCATTACTAATTTTTTGGCTCATAAGACTAACCCGGCCGTAGCCAGCCGAGCGTACCCATTGTTATTTAAATGTATATTTGAACCCAAATTTTGTTAGTACTTTCGTTAAAACACCTGATTTCACTTTGCAAACAGTTGAGTTATTGTCTCCCACATTGTTTGGCGTGATATTTGAACTCAGTGAATTTTGGAAGATTTTTTTCCACATTTTTTGCAGCGTTAATTTTTTTCAACTTTGAAGATGGAGAGGAGTTTCATGCTATCAAGCAGTGATTCCGAATTTGAAGGTTTTTCAACAGAAGATATGGAGATATCGAAGAAAAGAATGAATGAGCTACAAAAGCACGTGGTGAACGATAATGAATCGGATATTGCTGTATCCGAAACTGAAAGCAGCGATTCTGAAAGCAGTGATTCTGAAAGCAGCGACAGCGACAGCGAGGATGATTTTACACCAGACAAAGATTAAAAAAAATTTTTATTAACAATTTTTCTGAGGAAACAGTGTCTACCCATAGTCTTTCTCAGGAAACGAAACCTTTAGACTTCTTTTTCATGCTTGTTTGAAATGATTACTGCGGAAACAAACCGTTACGCAGAATATAAACAAACCGGAAAAAAAAAGATAGCTTGTGGTTTCCTACACCTGTAGATAAAATACGGGCATTTTTTGCCATAAATATTATTATGGGTATTAGACAGTTACCCAGAATAACAAATTACTGGAGCGATCAGGAACCTTTTGGCGATGAATATATTTCCAGTATTATGAATGAGTACGATTCGTGAAGCTAAACCAATATTTACATGTGAGAGACACTAGCAGTACACCCCCCCCCCTAGTACGTGGAGAACTTTGAGACAAAAATTATGCAACAGAATTGATTAAGAACCCTTTCTTTAATTATGTTCCAAATATCACATTAATATGTTGATAAATAAAAAAAGTTACAGGTGTTTAATGAGACTAGTCTAAATTCATGATTATTTTAGAATTTAATTGAAACTCATGAGGGGTGTATTTTGGTCAGAAATATAGTAACGAAAGGGTTAAGGGTACTGTACTATATTTAAGACAGCAGAATTTTACATTATGTCACTTTGCCTAGTTAGTAGGAAAGGTACTATGCCAGCTGGGAATATTACCAACAATATACAAGGAAAAACATTCTTCCCCTTTGAACTTAAAAAAATTTTAGAAAACAATAAGTACCATGCAATGGCAAAAGAATTGTTACTATAAACACTTATTGCTGCCTTTAAAATTGAGAAGTAGAATGAATTTGAACAAACTTGATAAATTTCTGGAGTAATTCCTATTTTAACAACTGAATATTGTCTTCTTACTACAAACTAGTAAACTGCAAAGTGGAAGTGACATCTATTTTTTCATTCTCCTTTATATTACTGAGTAATAATGATGCTAGAAATAGTAACAAAATCTCCTTCAAACAACAAGGAGAAAAAAAGTATATATCAAATAGTGTAGTTCTAGATCTACCATAAATAAAAATCAAGATTCAAGGAAATGAGAAATGATATATATCAACAAATATCAGTTAATCAAGTTCCCAAGTTTGAATAGTTTCCATGTTGTTGGGGTGAACATTAATATTTCAGGAAAGACCCGTTTCACAGAAAGGAAAGGTTTTCTCTGAAGAACACTGCCAAAAGCATTAGTATTCAGGTCTCTCCCAAAGCATACAAACTAATTCAAATTTACAAATTAGATATATTCTACCTGAAGAAAAGGTGATTTTGTTACTGTATGAATTTTTTTTTTATACGTGTGTGTGTGTGTGTGTGTGTGTGTGTGTGTGTGTGTGTGTGTGCGTGCGTGCGCGCGCGTGATCCATTCAGTCAGCAGTAACCTCAGATTAAATAACTGACCAATGAAGTTTGAAGTGACAGAAACACCTGTTTTTCTTCACCTGACAGTAGTGGCAGAGTAGGCTGTCTTGTCTTTCAGAGAACACACTACTTGTGTGTTCTTGTCTTATATTGTTTGCTATCATGGTGTACTCTGCTTGCAATGTGTTGATATAAAAGCAATTAGTTGGCAGCTAGCATGGCTAATGACAAAATAATTTTTGAGCTTATCATTATGTGGTCAGCTGTCAACCAAGTAGGAAAATAAGGAATAGCTCAAGTAGTCATCAGCAGAAAGATGCCAGTTAAATGCTTAACCCTTTCTGGATTATTTCTGACAAGACCACACTGTCATTTGTTTTAAATTAAATTTTGAAATAAAGAATTTCATGTTTGGATAGTAAAATTATTGTTTTGATCTTTTTGTTTTTTTATAAATACATAGTGATATATCAAAAATGATGTCTTAAACAAAACTTAGTAAAACAATGCTGAATCATTTTACCTTCTCTAATATCCAGTATCATTGATGTGCATGTAAAAATAGTTTTAGCTGAAATTGCAATGTAATTTAGAAGAGTTTTTAAGCTAGTTGCTAATAGTGTACTAGGGCCAATGTCACCAGTCAGTCAGTTTGAAATGACTAAGGGTTGAATTTTCCTCTTTCCTAGAAAAAAATTTATGCTACCCATTTTATCATTTAAGATTTACTCCCCATCAAATTTGTATCAATGAAAGCAGAATGTTAAAATACTCATTGTATAAACAATAAACCAATGAATCAAATTCCAAATAAATTAGCCTTAACATTCACAGTTTCTGTTCTTTTGCCTTCAATTTCTTTAATTTCAACATTTGGTGCAAAGACAACAGTTCACTAATTTATTTCCCCGTCATTAAAAAGGGGTTTATAGACCTTGAACACTAAAAGACAAATATGTGGAAATTTAGTATATCATACAAAATGCAGCATTCAGCTAGATGTGAATGATAACAATGAAGTTATTAAAAAAAAATTATCTTATGTGAAGGATTATGACAAAGTTGATAATTGCTTTTCTTTTTTTCAATGCACAAAAATAGACGGGTAATAAACTAGAGAATTCATCCAAATTGTTGATACGTACCTGCTACACTTGCTTCAAAACCCATATCATCAATGGCATTGCAGAGTTCAGAAGGAGATGTTGTATCAGGATAGTACTCAATCACAGCATTGTTATCCTTCAGTGAAACAACAATGCTTTTCACTGAAGAGTGTTCTGAGATTTTCATTTGGATTGTGCTCTGACATGATTTGCATGTCATTCCTTTAATATTTATCACAACAGTGGCAATCAGATTAAAGGCAGCTGGATTATCTCCCTTGGAGACCTCAGCATCAAACCCCATATCACTTATAGCTTCAGCAATTGTTTCTGGACTTAACTTCTCAGGATTATATTTCACTAGAGCATTATTGTTCTCTAGTGACACAGTTATTTTATTAATGCCTGCTTTCTCCGATATTGTGTTTTCGATGATTGTAACACAGGAATTACAAGACATTCCTTTAATATTGATAATACACAGATTTTCTGCTGGGACATTGCGCTTGGCAATTTCATCAAAATCTACATCAGAAGAATCACTTTCAGTTAAAGCTGCTTCAAAGCCCATGTCATCAATTTTGTTGCGAAGGGCCTGTGGATTAGTAACCTGCTGGTCATATCGAATAATAGCACGTTTTTCTTCCAAAGATACTGAAATAAAATCTACACCTGGAAATTTAGAGAGTTCAGATTCAATTGTGCGAACGCATGACTGGCAAGTCATGCCATCAATTTGAATGATAGTTTCAGATAGAAAGCTCTGTGTTTGATTCATTTTTTTCATGTTAACCTCAATCCCAATAGCTTCTAAAGCTTCTGAAATTTGAAGTCCACTAATTTTTGAATTTTGACAATATACAGTTAAGTCTTTGTCTTTTGAAAATTCAACAGAGTTCACTCCATAAATACTAAGCAGTTTGCTTTCAGCATTCTGCTTTTCTGATACAGTCAATGGTTTTTGAAAGAGAAAATCTAAAGTTTGTTCAGAATCTTTTGTTTCCAATGCTATAGCAGGGTTTACTTGTTTAACTCGTGCCATGAAGCCAAGTTGACAAATCTCTTCAACAACATCAAGTGGGGATACTTCAGTGGGACTGTAACGAATAACTGCTTTCTCTTCAGCTAGTGACACCTGGAAATGTAAAACAGGAAAAATGTACTTAGTACAAATATTTACTTCAAATATTTAATACAAAAATCAGCAAAAGACAAATCTACATTGTTAGGATTTATAAACAAAACAATAGATTTAAAAGTCAACAGAAACCAATTCCAGTAAAACAACAGAGAAAAACAATGAATCAAATAATGATAATTATAAACTAATATGTTATCTCGTTGAAAAAAGAAACTCTTTCCTGTGCATGTGCATGCACCCTTCATCACTCTTGCAAGCTATGAAAAACACCTGTAAAGAAGTCTGAAGATAACTCCTGTAATAACTGTGGAATCCAATCCTCCACCTGCAGTTTTAGCCACAAATATAAACTGCTCTTCAAAACTATAAAGCCAGAGCACTGTCAGTGTTTTCTGGTGAACTAACTATATTACCGAAAATCATGAAACTCATATCTAGACAGGAAATGGAATAGAAGAAAGCATTGCAATATTCAAATTTATTGAAATTCAAAAATAAATTAGATGATTCAAAAAAAAAAAAAAAAGGAGCCAGAAACCTGTTCAAAACTATAACACCAGGTTGAATAATGTTGCAAAAATGAGGCAAAACAAGAAAATTATGATTTATTTCAATGATATTCTCATGCAATACATCAACAAAAGTGTGTTTGACCACCGCCTTTCTGGTTTACTTCAAAGATACGTGATTTCATGCTCCCAATCAACTTCTGCAGCAGATCAAGTGAAAGCTCTCCCCAGGCCTTCTTTATTGCCGTTTCAAGCTCATCAACAGATGAATACTACTTGCCTTCGCTTTACACAACATTCATGAGATACCCCCAGGAATTCTCTATAGGGTTAAGGTTGTGACTTCTTGCTGGCTATGGCATGATTTCAACCCCAATTGCATGGAGGAAATCCAAAATTGCCTTTGCTTTATGAATACGAGCACTGTCCTGGTGAAACATGAAGTTCTCATCATGAAACCTTCCTTCTTTGTCAACGTGAGTCCCATCCAACATATTGATGTATCATGCAGTACTGAAATAGCTATCCATGATGACAAGTGGCAGCTTCCTAAACCATAAGACCTCCTCCGCTGTTCTACCACTTGGAATAAGTAGAATTTTGTATACATTTATCTGCCCAGTAACCATTGGCACCATCCAAATTGCATTTTCCTCATCAGAGAACAGAACCCTGACCCATTCACCATCTCGTATCTGATGCTGCCAAGCAAACTCCAATCTAACAGCTTTGTGGGAAGGGAACAATAACAGACATCCTAGCTGCCTCTACAAGTGGCAGCCATGGTTCAAAATCAATCTTCTTACAGTGGTTGTTGAGGCTCCTGCTCCTGCTGATGCCTTGATTTTGGAAACAGAAGAGCAGTGTGATTTCTTCACAGCTCTGACAATGGCCCTTTCATCCCTTTCTGGTGTAGTCTTGGGACATCTACCAGCATGAACCCTGTTGTAGCCTTCAGGATCTTTCAGAATATTGTCCACTGGCGTTCTGTTTCATCGAATCTTCTTGGCAATCTTCTGGTTACTCATTCCTTCTGCTTTCAGTTCAAGAATCTTCCCTTGTTCAATTTTGGAAAGCTTTGTAGCTTTAGGCATACTGGAAATGTAATTTGGATTATGGTGAATACGATATTTTCTAAAACAATCCAGAAAGAAACGAAAATGTATTAGTGGCTTTACAGTTTTGAAGTGTTGATATTCATGGGAAAATTGGAAAATCAGGTGTTGTAATGTTATAATAAAGATACAAGGATTACATTTCAAAGTATTTACAAAATACCCATTTACAATATATTATGCCATATGTCCACTTAAATACAAAGCTAAATTTCTAAATAACTTGTAAAAATATGTGGCTTTATAGTTTTGAATTACATATAATAACACCATTTGAGTGTGGCCTGACTGGCCTTCGTGCCGGTGGCACATAAAAGCACCCACTACACTTTCGGAGTGGTTGGCGTTAGGAAGGGCATCCAGCTGTAGAAACTCTACCAGATCAGATTGGAGCCTGGTGCAGCCATCTGGTTCACCAGTCCCCAGTCAAACCGTCCAACCCATGCCAGCATGGAAAGCGGACGTTAAACAATGATGATGATGATGATGATATATATATATATATATATATATATATATATACATACACAAACACACACACACAATGTATATACTTGGGTGTGCATGTGTGTTTGTGTGTGTATCTAACTATCTACCTATCTATATCTCTCTCATATATATATAATGTGTGTGTATGTGTGTATGTGTGCGTGTGAGTGAGAGAGGTGTTCTGGATTAGAAGACAGTATGGCTGAGAAAACTAGCAGTCATTGGAAAGAAGTATATCTAGAATGATAGAGGCACCTTTGCCTCGGTGCTGACGGCAGTTTAACAAACAGAGCAGTCGGCAATTGAAGCTGACAGTTGTATGGTAGATAGGGCGATTGAAGATACGAAGGTAGAGAAAGCTGCTAGCCCATGAGGAATACTTGCTGAGATGCTCAAAATACCAAATGAAGTAGGAGACATGCTAGACACCTGAATAGTTAATCAGGTAATACAAAGGAAGGTGTCATACCCAATGACTCAGGCACAGTAATAGCATTGTAAACTGCTTCTTAGACAAAGAAATCAGATGCAATCCAAAGCCAGTATAGGAAGCAAACATAACTACAATGATGTTTCTTTTTGTAAACATTCAACTGTACACACACACACACACACACACACACTCACACACTGATTGTTCATTATTGAGGAGTACTGCTTACAGATATCAATAGCTTATCATTATTCTAATTGGATCTCAAAGGATCCATTTCTCCCTTTCCTCATGACATGTGATAAATTTGAACTTCAAATGCCTAAGGTTGAAACAGATGGCGCAAGGTATCTTATCTGATACTCAAACATTCCACCAATCCACCACTCTAGATTTTTGGCATTTTATTCTTTTACTTGCTTCAGTCATTTGACTGCAACCATGCTGGAGCACTGCCTTTAGTTGAACAAATCGATCCCAGGACTTACTCTTTGTAGGTCTAGTACTCTCAGTCTCTTTGCCGAACAGCTAAGTTACGGAATGTAAACACACCAATATCAGAGTCATGAAATTGTGGCGGTGGGGGGGGGGGGGGGACAAATGCAGACACACAAATACATATATATATATATATATATATATGACAGGCTTCTTTCAGTTTCTGTCTACCAAATCCACTCACGAGGCTTTGGTCAGCCTGAGGCTATAGTAGAAAACACTTGCCCAAGATGCCACACAAATGGTTGAGAAGCAAACTTCTTACCACACAGCCACTCCAGTGCCTATATTTATATTTATGGCATTTTGGGGTATTTTATTTATCAACACCAAAATGATAAAAAGTAAATTTGAGCTCAGCTGGATTTGAACTCAGAAAATAAAGAGCTTGAATACCTATTGCAATGCATTGTAATGACATGGCCAATTCACTGCCTTATACATATATTTTTTGCATGTGGTAGTGCTGAAAGATCATCAGTGTGTGAGGCCTAGTATTTATCTTTTATCACACACACACACAAGACAGGCTTCTTTCAGTTTTGAGTACCTAATCCACTCACAAAGCTCTAGTGGGCCAAGGCTACACTACAAGACACATGCCCAAAATACCATGCAGTGGGACTGAAACCAGAACCATGTGGTTGGGAAACAAACTTCTTACCACACCTGAAAGATTTAGGAAGGTGTCATACCATCGTAAGTGTATTTCTTTGTTAAGAGTAGTGATTATATCTGGTGGTAGCGAAGCTGTTGCTATTTAGCCCAAAGTCAAACCTGATAAAGAAGACCTATGATAAGAAATCAACCAGCTATAACCATCCCACCTTATTTTTCCTGCAGTGTTATCTCTGACCACATTATCCAATGCGTATTCCATTATTCTTAAGATAGATATGAAATTATGACATGAGGAAGGTTTGACTGATGTTTCTAATAACTTGGAAAACTATGTAGATGCACCCCCTTTGGAATGTCAGTGTCTCCTTATATGGTCATTAACAAGTGTTGCCTTGTCACTGTCAGTGGACAATGATAATGATGGTTGTAATGACAATGGTGAAGATAAGGATTGTTATGAAACTGATAATGGTGATAATTGTGTTAGTGGGAATGGGGGGGGGGGGTACAGAAAATGTTAGTAATGATATGATGACGGTACCAGTGGCGAAGTAGTGTTCACAGTGATAATAGTCTGTGACTGTTTGTCGCCACTGCCGCTGCTGCTGGTTGTAGGTGTGAACAAACAGTTGAAATAAGATGAGCTTTCCTTATCACATGATTCCATTGAGCATATTGTATCAGTCACATGACAGTGAGTTCATTTATTTTATGAAACAACAAATTTCTCAGATTTTTCACCCAGCCACACACCTCTCATCCCACACACAATTTGCCCCAACTGTCAGCTCTCTTTCAGACCATTAGTCTGTGCATCTGGATGGAGGAAATACTATTGAATGCATAATAATAATAATAATAATAATAATAATAATAATAATAATAACAATAATAATAACAATAAGAAAGAATATATTCACAGACACAACAGAGCTGGGACCTATATACACTGGAAGCTATGCCAACACTATGGAATAACAACAGAAAAAAGATGGTATAAACACACGCCAGAAAAGGTCACAGAAAACGAGAAAGCAACCATACTCTGGGATATGCCAATACACACAGATAGAGAAATTAAGGCAAATAGACCAGATATAGTTGTCAAAGATCATGAAGAAAAAAAATGCTTTCTAATTGATGTATCAATACCAGTAGATGACAATGTTTCCCTAAAAGAAATGGAAAAACTTTCAAAATACAAAGACCTGGAAATAGAGGTAACTTGAATGTGGAATCTAAAAACAGAAACAATTCCTATCATAGTAGGTGCCTTAGGTATAATAAAAAAAATATTCAGACAAATACATAACAAAAACACCAGGGCTTACAAATATATATAACATATAGAAAATTGCACTACTGGGCACTGCACACATCCTACGCAAAACACTTTCAATACAGTAACCATAAGAGCATCACAGCAAACTACAGCACATATCCAAGGCACACAGAGCTGCGCTCGGTAGCGAAGTGAAAGCACGTTATAAAAATAAAACTACTGAACAATAATAATAATAATAATAAATAATAATAATAATAATAATAATCATACTTTCTACTATAGACACAAGGCCTGAAATTTGGGGCGTGGAGATAAGTTGATTACATCAACCCCAGTGCGTAACAAGTACTTATTTCATTGACCCTGAAAAGATGAAAGGCGAAGGTGACCTCGGCAGAATTTCAACTCAGAACATGAAGACAGACGAAATGCTGCTAGATATTTTGCCCGACATACTAACAATTCTGCCAGCTCACTGCTTTAATAATAATAATAATAATAATAATAATAATAATAATAAAAATAATGATGATGATGATGAAGAAGACAATGATGATTTCAAATTTTAGCTCAAGGCCAACAGTTTCAAGTGAGGGAATAATTCAATTAGATTGACCCCCAGTGTTCAACTGGTACTTATTTTACAAACCCTGAAAGGATGAAAGGCAAAAATTGATCCCAGCAGCATTTGAAATCACCACATAAAGACATGAAATGTCGCTAAGCATTTGACTCGGCATGCTAATAATTCTGCCAGCTTGCTGCTTTTATTATAATAATAATAATAATAATAATAATAATAATAATGGTATCAGATTTTGCTACAAGGATAGCAATTTTGGAGGAGGAGATGAGTCGATTACATCAACCCCAGGGTTCAATAGGTACTTATTTTATTGACCCTGAATGGATGAAAGGTCAAGTCGACCTCGGCGGAATTTGAACTCAGAAAGTAATAACAGGTGAAATACCGCTAAGCATTTAGTCCAGCGCACTTATGATTCTGCCAGCTCCCCGCCTTAATAATAATAATTGCTCAACATCCTTAGACAAACCTTATTCAGGGACCTTTTGAGCAGGATCGGCTACTTGACATGAAGAAAATTCTAAGCCCCACCTGCGAGGTCATGCTCTGTTTATCTTGATATGAGATCACCATGTCGTGCACATATGGTTGTGATGCATGTGCCTGGTGTACCCTTATCAGACGGGTAGTCATGATGGGTATAATGGACATAGTATATTTTATCCCAGTGTCACTTTGATGGCATGCACTGCTTTCTCACTCTTTAATAATAATAATAATAATAATAATAATAATAATAATAATAATAATAATAATGGATTCAAATTTTGCCACAGGGGCAGCAAATTTGGAGGAGGGATTAAGTCGATTACATTGACCCCCCCAATGTTCAACTGGTACTTATTTTATCGACCAGACAAGGATGAAAAGTAAAGTCAGCCTGAGCAAAACTTGAACTCAGAACACAGCTGCAAACAAAACATCGCTAAACATTTCATCCGGCACACTGACAATTCTGCCAGCTCACTGCCTTTAATAATAATGGTAATAGACAAAAATGAAGCATCTGGATTATTAGCGTCAACTTTCTTTTGAATGTGTTGCATGCATATATATACATGTTTATGCGAGTCTGTGAGCATGTTTGTGTATCAGAGCACATGTGTGCATCATGTAAATGCTAAAGCTAGAATTGAATTCATAAGACTTTCTATTTTGTGCTGCATACTAGAGAAATAATATTGAAACTCTCCACGAAATACAAGTTCATAAGTTCAATAACCTAGGCAGGTATGTTCACAAATACAGGTCACCTAATGAGGAATGGATATTAAACTTTCAGGACATTAATTAGCAAACCTTCATAAACTGGATCATTACAAACTGTAATCAATTTCAAACTGTAAAATATTCTTCGCAGTCACTCATCCTGTTAGAAATAGCAGCCAAATCTCATTTAAATCACAACCTACCATCTTAAAAAGGATGAACTCATTGAATAGTGAGGTTCTAGAATTATTCGTTTATCCTTTTACTTGTTTCAGTCATTTGACTGTGGCCATGCTGGAGCACCAGCTTAAAGGGTTTTAGTCAAACAAATTGACCTCAGGACTTACTTTTTTTAAGCCTAGTACTTATTCTATGGGTCTCTTTTGCCAAAGCGCTAAGTTATGGGGATGTAAACACACCAACACTAGTTGTCAAGCAGTGACAGGGGGACTAAGGATACACACACACACACACACACATACATACATATATATATATATACACACACATATATATATACGTGTATATATATGTATATATATATATATATATGTATATATATATATATATATGTATATATATATATATATATATGTATATATGTGTGTGTGTGTGTGTGGTCTGATCAATAATTATTCGGACTGTTGCAATAGTAATGAAACTAAAGCATGCAGAGAGAAGCTGCTTGGCACAGATTGACCTTGAAATCTGCTGTGCATGTGCCTTAAGGTTCAATGTTCTAGCTCACTTCTGTACAGCAGTGCTTCAAAGGAAGGTGTGTAGCATTTGATCATCGCTTTGACGATGACAGAGAAAGTTGAGCAGAGAATCTACATCATATTTTGCCAAAAGCTTGGCAATACCTGCTCAGAGGCTGCGGCAAGTTTTTCAGAAAGTTTTCATCATTCTCAACACAATCAAGGAGATATAGTGCAACTGAAACCCAAGTGTCTTTTTGGTCAGCTGAAACTTGGCAGACAAGCGTCTCATACCCAAATCTTCAGTGATAATGGACTGAACAGAACCGTAACTAATATGCACATCTTCTGATAACTCACGGATGGTGATTCAACAATTTCCTCTCACAGCTCCATGCACATCTGTGAGGTTTTTCTCAGTTCTGCTGGTCGAAGGCCTCCCAGAACGGTCATCAATATTGACATTTTTTTGGCCATCTTGGAAATATCTGAACCACTAGTACACTTGTGTGCAGCTCATACACTTTCTGCAACTTTGTGTCGGCCTCTGAGCAGATATTACCACAAAAACTTTCTGTCATGGTCAATGTGACAATCACAAGCTACACACCTTCCTTCCAAGTACTGCTGTAAACAGCAGAAGTGAGCTAGAGCATTAAACTTCATATGCAGCACAGCAGAGTTCAAGGTCAATCTTTGCCAAGTAGCTTCACTCTGTGTGCTTTAGCTTCGTTACTATGACAACAGTACGGATACTTATTGATCAGATCTCATATATATATATATATATATATATATATACACACACACACACACACACACACACACACACACACACACACACACACACACACACACACACACACACACACACACACACACACATATATATAATGTAAGGATAAATTCTAATAAAGATTTTATCCTTACATTATATTATGAATAATTAGAATATATTCAGTGCTGAATATTATTCTGTAAAAGCATATGTTGCCGAAGTGTAACTTGAAAAGCCCGCTTCTTTCACAGCTATATAAGGGTAAACAGGAGTCATTGTACTGTGTTGGGTACATCAGGGTATGTTGATTTTTGTTTATTCTTTATGTGTCTTGACCATACGTGCACTGATGAATAAACGACGCAGCTTACTGCATAGTTTTGCTGTATTAATTATGAAACCAGTGGTTTGCCGTTAAGTTAAAAGTTTTTAGGAGGTTAGCTTTGAAAGTTGCATTCCCTCGCGATCGGTAAAAATGTGCATATTTTGGTAGTTTTGACTTATGAAGTCCCTCTAAGCGTGAGGCATTATTGTATAGTAATGCCCTTATATGAATTAAATTATATATATGTATATATATATATATATATATATATATATATATATATATATATATACATACACATATACATATATATATATATATATATATATATATATACATACACATATACATATATATATATATATATATATACATACACATATATATTGATATATATATATATACACGGCCTTAGAGTCAACCTAGCTAAAACCAAAATCCTAATAAGTAGGAAGGTAGATAAAACACAAACCCCTTCAGGTAGATGGCCCTGCTCAGTATGTAGAAAAGGAGTAGGTAGTAACTCTATAAGATGTACCCGGTGCAAGCTATGGACACATAAGAGGTGCAGCAACATCAAAGGCAGGTTAACTAGCAAGTTAGTTTTTGTTTGTGGCAGATGTTCAGGTGCAATAAAGACTGTAAACAAACAGGAAACAACTTCTATCTCATTCCAGGGTGAAAAACTAGAGGTAGTCGATAGCTTCCGCTATCTGGGCGACCAAGTTAGTAGTGGGGGTGGGTGCGTTGAAAGTGTAGCTGCTAGAATAAGAATAGCCTGGGCAAAGTTTAGAGAGCTCTTACCCCTGCTGGCGACAAAGGGACTCTCACTCAGAGTAAAAGGCAGACTGTATGACGCATGCGTACGAACAGCCATGCTACATGGCAGTGAAACATGGGCTGTAACTGCTGAGGACATACGTAAGCTCGCAAGGAATGAAGCCAGTATGCTCCGTTGGATGTGTAATGTCAATGTGAATACCCGTCAGAGTGTAAGTATCTTGAGAGAAAAGCTGAACATTAGAAGCATCAGTTGTGGCGTGCAAGAGAGACGATTGCGCTGGTATGGACATGTGGTGAGAATGGATGAGGATAGCTGCGTGAAAAAGTGCCACACCCTAACAGTTGAGGGAACCCGTGGAAGAGGTAGGCCCAGGAAGACCTGGGCTGAGGTGGTGAGGCAAGACCTTCGTACATTGGGCCTCACCGAGGCGATGACTACTGACCGAGACCTTTGGAAATGTGCTGTGCGTGAGAAGACCCGGCAAGCCAAGTAAGATCGTTGCCAGTGCCGACTGGTTCTTGTGCGGGTGGCACATGAAATGCACCATTTTGAGCGTGGCTGTTGCCAATACCGCCTGACTGGCTCCCGTAGGATTTTCGAGCGAGATCGTTGCCAGTGCCCCTGGACTGGCTTGTGCGGGTGGCACATAAAAGACACCATTTCGAGCGTGGCCGTTTTCGTGCGGGTGACACGTAAAAGCACCCACTACACTCTCTGAGTGGTTGGCGTTAGGAAGGGCATCCAGCTGTAGAAACTCTGCCAAATTAGACTGGAGCCTGGTGTTGCCATCCGGTTTCACCAGTCCTCAGTCAAATCGTCCAACCCATGCTAGCATGGAAAGCGGACGTTAAACGATGATGATGATGATGATGATATACATACACACATACATATATACATACACACATGCATATATACATACACACATGCATACATACATACACACATGCATACATACATACATACATGCATATATACATACACACATGCATACATACATACATACATACATACATACATACAGGGAGAATTCACAAAACAAAAAAACCCAAAAGACGAAGACAAACAGATGTATTGGTTTAACGCTCGGGAAGTGAAAAAGTCTTTAACATTTCAAGTCTACACTCTTCCACAGAAAGGAACATGAAAAGAAACAAGGAGAGAAAATAAAGAATGTGTAGTGGCTAGTGATCTAACATGGTGAATGATATATATATATATATATATATATATATATATATAATTTACACACACACACACACACACACATATATATATATATATATATATATACGACAAGCTTCTTTCAGTTTCTACCAAATCCACTCACAAGGCTTTGGTCGACCTGAGGCTACAGAAGACAGTTGCCCAAGGTGCCACACAGTGGGACTGAACCCGGAACCATGTGCTTAGGAAGCAAGCTTCTTGCCACACAGCCACGCCTGTGCCTATATACAATTAAAAATACACTTGTGTAAATATTTTTAAATAAATTTTAAAAAAGGCAGGATGGTCAGTGGCCACAGCTGGGACAGCTCTGATTATAGGGCTGTTCAGTCAATCAAGATTGATCTGGTGGGTTAAGTAATAACTAAAACAAATATAACAGTAACAACTAACAGTAAATATAACAAAAAAAGGAAGAAAGTTTCCGAGTGGTCACTCAACTTACTAGAAATAACAGCTAACTCTCCTTTATATTCTATTGTCTTATAAGAAATATACATTGGATACACATAGATACACAGTCTGATAAAAAGATGGGCTGGTCACAGACGGAGTTTCTTTAATCAGAAGATTGTCTGAACAGGGCCGTCTTGTTGCTAAACAACAACAGCTGTAGCTAATTACAAAGGGAAGTTGTTAAGTCCGAGACAAATGTCCAGTTCAAGCACAGACTTGTTAAAATATTGGGAGAGCCTGAAATTACTAACACCCTTCTGATATACAAAAGAGGCACTTGCATTCACTACTTTTTGGAGGGGCTTTTTCCTACCACCAGTAAAAAGCTGTAAAATTAATGTATGTTTTCTATTAGCACTAGAACTACTTTCCATTTGCACTGTAACTGTTTTCCATTAAGACTAAACAGATCTAGTTATCTTAGTTGTCTTAAAATGAATAAATCAATGTTAATATGCCACAGAAAAGTTCTCAGATTTATTGCATAACAGGTTTACTGAAACACATCACAGCTGTAGAAAGCTAGGACAGAAGTGAAATAGTTGAAGCTCATAAAACCTTAAGGTCACATCAACAATTATTTCCTTGTGTCACTCTGATTAGGACAATTTATGCCATCTGTTTGTATACTTCACTGATGGAAATAAACATCATACCTTTTGAGAATGTTGTCTGTGATATTATTACAAACCATGAAACAGGAGTTCTGTATAGATCCTTATGACTTGATTATTTAGAAATAGTTTTTTCATATATCCACAAACATGTTAGAGATTTTAAAATATCACACACAGGCAAATAAAATGACAGAGAATACAGACGTAATAAGGAAGCTTGAAACATCTTAAAGATATCATTAAATATCACATAATATATATAAAAGTACTGTTATATGTATGTTTTTGTGTGAAAGAGAGAGACAGAGAGAAACTGTGTCTGTGTGTGTGTGTGTAAACTTTAAATTTACCAAAACTGATTACACAAACGAACCGTTGAATTGAAATGTTTAGGTAATAATAAATGTTTCTAATTTAGACACAAGGCCAGCAATTTTGAGGGATAGAGTTTAGTTAATTACATTAACTCCAGTACTTGATTGGTAATTCATCAACTCCAGAAGGATGAATGGCATAGTTGACTTTAATAGGATTCAAACCCGGCACATAAAAAATTGGAACACCACACAGCAGTTTATCTGATATTCTAACAATTTTATCAATCCACATTCTTCTTCTTCTTCTTCTTCTTATTATTATTATTATTATAAAAGGCAATGAGGTGGCAGATTCATTAGCATAACAGGCAAAATGTTTAGCAGCATTTCATCCATCTTCACATACTGAGTTCAAATTCCACCAAGGTCGACTTCGCCTTTCATCTTTTCAGGGGCGATAAAATAAGTACCAGTTTATCACTGGGGGCAATGTAACCGGCTTACTTCCTCCCCCAAAACTGCTGACTATATGCCAATATTTGAAATTATTATCATTGTTATAAAAATTTCTTTCACTTGTCACAAGGGCCCAGGACTTGGAGGACAATATCAAAGGACAAGATAAAACACAAAACAGGTGGGGGTTTAACATCGATCAAAGGAAAACACTATAACATTAAAGGATATAACAAAGGATATATAAATAGAAGTTTAGAGAAATATGAAAAAAATCAATAAATAAAATCTCCAATAGTGAAGTAGTCCACTTAGGGTAATCCAAGGTAAACCCCATGCAGAAGTCCAAGATTACTCTGTGATCCCTAAGGCATGGGAAGTGCCATCTCCCAGTTTCTTTCCTCCTACTTAGAAAAGCGTACTCAGAGTGGATTCATTCAGTCTCACCAACCTTACCACTGTCAACCATCTTTAGATAAACGCACGAGAAGGTAACACCTCCCTCTTTACCCTCACCTTCCTCTTCAAATGATATTTGAAGAAATTGATGAAAGCTTGGCCAGATGGGAAAGTGCCTGTCTTCAAACCTTTCAGACGGGTCCTCCACACAGCCTCGTTTGCCATAGCCACTAAGCAGAGAAAGATCAACCTCCCTTTGTTAAAGGAAGGTGGGGGGGGGGGCAGTAGTGATGATGATGATGATGATGACAATGACTAAAAGTTAGTGCAAATCTCTCTGTAAATTGGCATAATTATAATCCCTCCTGCACATATGATAAATCTGTAAAGTGAAAAAAATAGAACACAACAAGGCATCATAAATTCCACACAAAAGATCTTAAACAACAAAAGAAAAAAAAAAGGACAGTGTATTTCCTCCTACCAAAACACAAACTTGAAATTCTTATTAGTTTCCTCCTTCTGCATATGGTAGAACAGTGTCAATTTCTTATTTACTTTCTACTGATAGTGCTTATGTTGTAAGTTGTTTTTACATAAATACGAAAAACTGAATGTAAATAGTTTCACGTGACACCCAACAGAATTCAGAAATTAAAGAAGAAAAAAATAGATAAAAAATGAAACTAACTCATAGAGAGGAGAATATGAGGTGGGTTGAGTAGTAGTAGTAGTAGTAGTAGTAGTAGTAGTAGTAGTAGTAGTAGTAGTTGAATGCCTGTACTGCTGTGTTACATGTATGTGACAAGTTAAAATGAAACAGGACAATTGTTTTGCATATTAGACATAAACAACTTACAGTTACTCTATAAATAATCATGACAACTAGACTAATAAGCGTGTGTGTGTGTATATATATATATATATATATATATATATATATATATATATATACACATACATATATATCTATATACATATATATCTATATACATATATATATATATATATATATCTATATACATATATATATATATATCTATCTATATACATATATATATATATATCTATCTATATACATATATATATATATATCTATATACATACATATATATATATATATCTATATACATACATATATATATATATATCTATATACATATATATATATCTATATACATATATATATATCTATATACATATATATATATCTATATACATATATATATATATATATATATATATATATATATATATATATATATACTTTGTGTGTACATGTATGTGAGAGAGAAACAGTAAACAGAGAGATAAAGAGATTTGTGTTTACAATTTATCTTTTTAATAACCTTATTCCCTAAAAGATAAAGAATAGAGATCATTTCACTTTCGTTTAAATATATTTATCTATTCATAAGCATAGAGAGAGTTCTCAAATAATAAATATGGATCCACAAATAGATGTATAATTTGCTTGTGTGTACATATGTATGCATATATTTACACATACACACTCAGTGAGTTTCATCCTAACTCCATCCTTATATATATATGTATATATATATATATGTATATATATATATATATATATATATATATATATATATATATATATGTATATATATATAGAGAGAGAGAGAGAGAAAGAGCATACTGTTTCTTGAAGGTAAGATCAACAACAAGAGTACTCCATCTGTTGAGAGATAAATATTAATTAACAAACGCAGTATGTATTTTTATGAGCTACTAATAGTTTCATGCAATGAAAATGACTTATAAAATGTCTTATGAACAAAACGTTTTCACACAATCCTGAGAAGTGCCTGGGGATTGCTTGAAGGCACCAGACATGTTATTAAATGCTAAGTCATGTTCATTTCTGCAGCCATACTGGAACACTGCCTTAAAAGGTTTTGGTCAAACTGTTATAGGACAAACCTATCTTATCAGAAATCAGAAGAGTTTGATGAGATGGGATTGCCCTACATTCCCATAAGTCACATGGAGCTGAGTCAAACTGCTATCAAAAAATATATGTAACTCCTATCACATGTGTTGAGTATCACCTTCTTTCATTTATCCATCCACTTGCATGAGTGTGTGCATGTCTGTTAGTACTAGTCAAGGACAAGGCCATTTTAATTTGCTGACACTGTTGTAATCTAGAGACTATGGTCTGAGAATATCAAATCAAAATTCTTAGAGCTGCTTGTATTTTAAAGAAAGATGAGGATGTAATCCTCAACACTCATAATATTCATGTGAGGAACAACAACCCTAGATATTGTCACCTTTGAAAAACATTGGGTTCAATACAAGTGTATGTTATAGTCAACTGAAAAGGTGTATATAAATATATGTGTGTATGCACGTGCGTAAACAAAAGAAAATAGCACCCAATACATCACCGTTTAGATTTGCAAGTTGCCTTCTAAATACTCCAAATGCCAGCTACATAAATTCACATATATTATCAGCATTCTTTTACATCCACTTACTCATTCTGGCATGGGTTGGATATGTCATCAGGGTCCAAGTCAGTTTTTATCTGCAGTTATTACCTTCATAGACAAGTTAGAGGACCACATCTCACTTGTATGTTCCATTTTTGTCATGGTTTCTACAACTAGATGCCTTCCTCAACAGTAACCACTTTACAGAAAGTGCTAAATGCACATTATCATGCCACCAGTAGCAGGGTGGTTAATTATATCCTCAATAAAACTACATGTATATAGCTTCCTGAAGTCATAACCGAGAAATTCTAAATTTCACTCCAAAGCTATTAGCATGGTTCTGGGTGTAATATATCCGCAGTTCTATGACTGAAATCAATAAATGAGTAAAGGGAATTACACACATAACTAGAAATTAATGCATAAGCTTCTAAACAATATAAGACATTATAATCAAGGTAACCTAGGACAGAAAATAGAGGAATGTTTCAATGTAAAGTGGATAATATGGGGATTTAGTCTCATCTGTTGTATTTTTCCTTTTTTTTTCTCCCAAGTAAGTGCTTACGGATGACTTATAACTATAGCTGCACACAAACATAGCATTTGCATATTTGCTTATGTACAATATATGAGGGAATAGATGTGCTAGGTGCACAGTAAAATTACTATATCGGTTGCAACTCTTAATAATGTATTCGCATTAAGCTCCCTCTGTTGCATGACCTGATAGGGTTCTCTGCAACCAGTATAGGGCTATTATGTAATGTAAAGAACACATCTATCATGAGAGGAGAACATAAAGCATGGAAATGGTATTCCTTGTTTCATCTGTTACACATGTTTCTGTAATCAATAATCGATGATGGCAAATTATGTGATTTATAAGGAGCATTAATAATTTGCCATTATTGATTATCAAATACAGAAACATGTGTAACAGATGATATAAAGGAATATCAGATTCACGCTAAAGATTTTCATATGTGTGTGTGTATGTGTGTATGTGTGTGTACACATACACACGCACATATAATACTCTGTGTATGTGTGTACACAAACATGCATGTCTATGTCAGCTTTCTGTTAGCTGCATCACTCATATACCATCCACTGATACTCTTTTACCTGAAAAGTCACTTCTTGAGCTGAATTACATACACTCCTTTACAGAAATTGATTCAATTTCTGTCATTTGTTTTCTATACTCACATATACCTCCATTCTCACATTAACTGCTTCTATCTTACAAACCAATATTGTATTGTATGCATGTATTAAGCTTGACCCCAATTTTAAAACTATTTTCAAAGAATTCGTTTAAAAAGAAACACAACTAGCCACTCCTAACATAATTCCTTTACAAGTAACAAAGTAAATTTTATTCAGCTGCTCCATATAACTACCACAGACACACACACACTTACAATCTTAAGCCAATTCATAATAAATAAACTTTTTTTTCTGATTTCCACAGTTTAATGGCTTTCTACTGAGATGAAAATGGTCAATTATTGAGGAACTGTACCTACAATTTCTGCTATGAATAAGAAACTGATACAAGATCGACTTAAGCAAATTTTTAACTGTAGCCTTAAGCAAGGCACTTTTATATGTTATGTAAAAGATTGGCAAAGGCATCTTGCTCTCATCAACAATACATCAAATAGCTTATACTTAGTACTCTTGTGTTTGTATCTAATGAGCAGCACAAAACAGAACATTCTTAGTGAGGATTAAGGACCAAGTTCAATATAACTGCATATTGAGGACCAAGTAGAATGTAACTACATAAAAACAGGAATATAAGAGAAACAAGATAACCATGAGAACAAAATCTGAAATGAAAAACTTTCTCAAATGATTTTATACCACAATTTTGGCCATCATCACTCAACATCCATATTTCATGCTGGCATAATTTGAATTATGTTAGAATAGGAATGGCTAATCGTTTTTCTTTTTAAACGAATTCTTTGAAAATAGTTTTAAAATTGGGGTCAAGCTTAATACATGCATACAATACAATATTGGTTTGTAGGATAGAAGCAGTTAATGTGAGAATGGAGGTATATGTGAGTATAGAAGACAACAGGTCAGAAGGCTGTACAAAGCTCCAAAGTCTATAATGGCATGTTTACAAAGTGCACTGGATACTTTCCATGTCACTAACACAAGCAAGGTTGCTAAGTAGCTCACAAAACAAGACCCTTCATTGGGCTGCATGACCTATCAGGTGTTGAGAGGCAAGTTTCTTCCAACAAACTTCTTACACATTAGTTGAGTATGCAGTCAGTGATCAACATTTCTGAGACTTTAATTTATCTCTTTTACCTGAGACAAGTAAGATGTACTGTTGTTGTTGTTGTTGCTATAACTATTTAGCTATAGGACATCCCTGACCAACCAGCTTTGTGATCAATGCATTCCAAGATTCCAAGACAATCTCATGCTTCATTCAGTCATAGTGTATCCAGAAGCACATCATCCAGTATGTCTGTTTTTGTAGTCATCCATGTTTAAATCTAGACGTCAGTCCTGATCAAGCAGACTTATGACCCAAAATTTTCCAGCTATGACCATCCTGCCTTTAATTCAAACAGAGTAGTTCAGAATACATTCTGCTATGTGTCCTCCTTTGTTGTTTAGCCCATCTTATGTCATTATTAATCAAGCAGATCCATCATCAAAAGTGTTCCATCTGGGACCATCACATCTTTTATTTAGGCAAAGTGTATCTAAGACTACATTACCCAGCATATACTTCCATATTTAAAAATGACTTGAAGTAAAAAAAAAAAGGGCTGATATTTCTAGCACACTGAACAACCACATGCAAGCATCTAGTCAACTGGTATAAAGAGTTGGGTAAAGGAATGGCTAGTGATTTTTGTCCTTTTATCCAACTGTTTATGCATTACATGTTTAGCAGGTTATAATCATTATACATACATACATACATATATATATATATATATATATATATATATATATATATATATATATATATACACACACACACACATACATACACACGAGCTAGTACAAACAGTGCAAGTCAATTAAAGAATGTCATCAGCTAATCTAGTCAAATCGATTATAATCAAAGAAACATAAGTATGTGCAAAGACTGTCCTAATCAATGACAATGACCAGAGATCAAAAAGGCTAGTTAAAGGTTGATGTTAACACATAAAATGAGATTGTTGCTATTGCTGTTAAAACTAATAGCAACCCTCATGACATTACTACCTCTTGTTCTAATACACCTCCTACACACTGACTTTGGGCTCTTAAGCCTGCCGTCATTATTTAATGTAACAAACAGGACTTTCGTTATATTCTAAGTGAGTTTATTTTGCTAAACTTCCTTCAGATAGTTTTAATTCATTTCAAGATTTATTGAAACCTCTCAGCATTTGCAAAACAATTGGCAGTTAGTAATGAAAGTTAGGGAGGTATGCATGTGTAGGTAGGTAGGGACAGACAGACAGCAGGACAAACAGACAGACAGCAGGACAGACAGACAGACAGCAGGACAAACAGACAGTTG
>NC_142932.1:55446155-55501155 GCF_046866305.1 Octopus bimaculoides | reverse complement strand
ATATGTCTCATAAGACCTAACTTTGAACATACAGTGTATGACATTATCATCAATGTATACGCCTGTCAAAATTTTCTCCTAACATAAGCTTCAGCCTGAGTATTAATGAATTCTATGATTTCTTACTAAAGAGACTATCAGCTTTTTAATCAATAAAGTTACACAATTTTTTCAAATATAGAGCAAAGATGCTAGTATATAGTAACAGTTATTTGTATAGTTAATATATAACAATTATACTAGTTGGAAATTAGGTATTCATGGAAATTAACAAACAAAATCAGCTGATCCAGATGACAGTTCTGAGAGTCAAAGCAAAAGATCGCCCCAAGAGAATACCATTAAAAAAATTTTATCGAGTGCATTCAACATAAAAAGCACCCACTACACTCTCGGAGTGGTTGGCATTAGGAAGGGCATCCAGCTGTAGAAACACTGCCAGATCAGATTGGGGCCTGGTGCAGCCTCCTGGCTTCCCAGACCCCAGTTGAACTGTCCAACCCATGCCAGCATGGAAAACGGACGTTAAACGATGATGATGATGATATACATGCACAATATATACATCCACAAGTATATATATATATATATATATATATATATATATATATTACTACACACACACACACACACACACACACACACACACATATACATGAATATATCGTATGTATGTGTTTTGTGTGTGTACACACATATACAGAAGTAGAAATATCACAACAGCAGTGATCCAATTCCAGTTCACTGTCAGATAAACCAGAAATTTATGCAAGTCACTCAAGACCTTTATAGTTGACTTGTACAATGTGTGTATGATAAGTTAATTGAAGACTTAACATGAGGAAGACAGGTGTTTCACCTATACAACTTGTTTATTACAACAATAAATATCTTAATAATCATGTTTCTTCTCAGAAAAAGTAGGTTACCTCTATTGTTCCTTGTAGCTAACATAGGTATCAAGCCACTGCCCCCAGCTTAGATCTTTGAAATTTTTTTTTTACCAGATGATAGCACTTCTATGTAGGAGCTCAACCTGCAAGAAACAGCAGCCAAAACTCATTCACTACCTTCTAAAAAATGGGGGAAAATGTATATAGCCCTAAATACACATAAAAAGGGAGAGGGTTCAGTTACAGCTTGATTACAAGCCATTACTGCTATCTCACCAACTTAATAGACCTATGAAATTTTCCTTAGCCAACAAGAGAACCTCTATATGGTTATTCAATCAACTAGAAATAGCAGTCAAATCTACTGAAATCACATCCTACCATCTGAAAAAAGAGGGTAATTCAACAATGTAGGCTTAGATCTTCCAGAAGGAACAGAATGGTCATGGTTGGAAGTACCTTTAATTTATGTTGATGAAAGCTGATCTGGTATGAAACCTCAAGAACATCTGTATTTAGTGACTTCTGCACTTCATTTGGAAAAGAATAATGTATATTTCAAAGTCAGGCTTGGAATTTTCTTCAAAACAACAATTCTGATTTCACATTAAGTAACAGTTTTCCATGAGTTAGATGTGAAAGTCGAGTAGTGTAAGATGCTGATTTGCTCACAGCAAGGATGGGGCGGGAAGAAAGAGAAAGAAAGAACCAATCAATTAACAACCACAACACCATAAAATATACTTACCTTGTGGTTGACTAATTTAGAAGAAACTGCTTTTATAAGGTGATGAAGAAGACCTAGCATGTGATAAAAAAAAAATGGAAGAAGTAAAAAGAAATAAGTGAACTGCAACAGTTGGTACTTTTGTAGAATATAATACAACACCTTGTAATCTCTGCTGTGAGTGGATGTGAGTGTCAGATACTTGTTTTAAAAAACAAAAACTAAGTAATTCTCTACAAATAAATAACTCATTGTAAATTAAGACAGCTTCACTCAACTAGGTCTGACATTGGAGAATTTGCTGTTCTGACTTAAGAGACAGAACCAAGGACAAATATTACTAAGTAAACACATTTTAGTAACAATCAGCAGGCTAGTTTTATTAATGTAACCTAACACACATTATTTATTGGCAAAATCAGCAAGGTGCTGGAGTAACAAGGAAGACAAAATGCTTTGCAAACCACAGTTGCTCCACTTGTTATAAATCTCATAGCATTCAAATTCCTTCAAATCCCAAATGTAGTTATTTCTAAGTACTCACTTTTATCGTCATCATCATCATTTAGTGTCCTTTTACTATACAAGCATGGGTTAGACAGTTTGACTGGAACTGGTAAGCCAGAGAGCTGCGCCAGGCTACAGTCTGTTTTGGTTTGGTTTCTAATGCTAACCACTCTACAGAGTGTACCGGGTGCCTTTAACGTGTCAGTGACATGGGTGTCTTTTACATGTCACTGGCATGGGTACCATTTTCATGTCACCGGCACCTCTAACATGTTACTTGCACTGACCATGACTACTAGTTCACTAAGCTAGACATATCTTCTCAAGCACAGTAAATCGCTAAGAGTCTTGGTATTTTCCTACAAATCTGTCAATAAGCAAATTTTATAAATAACACACATTTTCTCAATTCCATCTCTCATTTCAAGGATAAACATATTTGATAATTATACATTCTACACTGCATTTTTTTGAAGTTTTGAACACAGCTGACAGACCCCCCCCCCCAGGTTTGAAACCGCCACCCTACTGTATTAAACAGTAGTCCTACTTGCCAAACAGTAGTCCTATATATATATACAAAAGATGTGACAGTTGCTACTGGTTAATTTTTAATCATAATCCTGTTAAAAAGAGGGATGGCCTGATATCTGAACAACAACAACAATTTCTAACAGAAGCACAAAGCCTTATATTTGGGAGAGGAGTACGGTAAATTATACTGATCCCCTGGTATTTGACTGGTGCTTTATTTCAGAGACAAACCCACTCCCACTCTGAAGGATGATAGAAGCCAAAGTTGACCTCAGCAAAATTTGACCACAAAATATAAGAAGCCAGAAGGAAAACCTCAAGCATTTTGTCCAATGCTCTAACATCATCATCATTTAACATCCACTTTCCATGCTGGCATGGATTGGACAGTTTGACATGGAGCTGTCTTGTCCAGACTCCAGCAGTCAGTTGAGGTATAGTTTCTGTTGTGGTGAAATCCTGACACCCCTGTGGAATAGCAAGTCAACTGTCCTAAACTGTATAAAGATGCATGCGCACTGTCAGTGAAGGACAGTGTGGTGTGTGCAGGCACTTTGTGAAGACAGTCAGAGAAGTCGTTGAGAAGCGATATTGTTTGTTGCGTGTTGTTTCTGATTGATATTTGTATTGTTATAACCTTGTTATAAGTGCATGTTATAAAGTGGCATATACAGTGAGTTCAAAGAAGGACATAACAGTGTCAACAATACACAACAGTGGCAATGAGACATTCAAAGCTCACGGTGGATGTTCTTAGCATGGAAGACCAATTAGCTTCCGTGGTTCAGTTGCAACAACAACTACAGCAACAACAATAAGAACAACAAAAACAACAAGAACAGGTACAACAGCAACTACAACAAAATCAACAATTATTGGAATTATTGTTGCAGTCAAAAAACACTTCAGGTTCATTTTCAGCAGATGCAGTTGCTAATTCAATTGAAGAATTCATGTATAATCTGGAAGAAGGGATTATGTTTTCTGCATACTTCAGAAGGTATGAAGGAATCTTTAAAAAATGTGTAAAAGCTGGACAGACGAAAAGAAGGTACATCATCTTTTAAGGAAATTATCACCAGCAGAACATGAAAAATTTTGTAATTACATCTTGCACAGAAAACCATCTGAAATTTGTTTCAAGGAAACAATTAAGTTATTATCTAAAATATTCAGTGAAAAAAGTTCACTATTTAATATTTGCTGGAAGTGTTTGAATTTGAAAAAAAAAAGAAACAGAAGATTTCATCACATGTTCCAGAATCATAAATAGAGAATATGAAAAATTTAAACTCGATGAATTAAGTTACACAAAATGGCTGGAAATATGTAAATGTAGGAAGCTAACCACCATAGTAACGATGGAATTTCTGGATGAACTTTTTGCACAATATAGCGTCTCAGACACTATAGTGTCTGATAATGGAACACAGTTCATGTTGAAGGAATTTACAAACTTTTGCCAAAGTGCATGCAACGGAGCATATTACTACTCCGCCATATCATCTGAGATCAAATGGACTAGCAGAACGTTTTGTAGACACATTTAAGAGGGCACTAAAAAAATCTAGAAAATGAACTACTAACTGACGCAATTCTTAAGTGTCTACCAAATAACACCTAACCCCAACACAACATCAAGTATGTCGCCCACTGAACTAATGTTCACCAGGAAAGTCAGGTCAGTGTTTGACAAATTACAACCAGGAAGAAAAGAAAAACTGGAGAGAAACACCCAAAAATAAGATGAACTACTTCAAAATTGGTGACAAGGGTTTTTTATTAAATATACAGAAACAGAAAGGAAAGTTGGGAAGAAGGTATAAGTAAACATTTAGGAAAAATAACGTACATGGTAAAAGGTCATATGTGGGAACACAAGAGATGCCTAAACCAACTGAAAAAAAAGGTTGACAGAAGAAAGAATAAGACACGAAGAGCCAATGGAATTCCTTTATGACATTTTTGATGTCCCCGATACCTCAAGGAATAATCGAACCAATGAGTACAGTGATTAGGAAAAGAAAGCAAACAGAACTTTTGCAAGTAGACCCAAAACGAAAAAAATATTCCAATTTCTTCCCGGGGAAGTGAAAAAAAAAGCAGGGAGGTGATTATAAAGATAATAAATAAAAGAAAAATATTGACTTCCAACGAAAGTCAAATTCAAAAAGGGGAGATGTAGCTAAACCATATAAAGGCACATGTGCACTGTCAGTGAAGGACAGTGTGGTGTGTGCAGGTGCATTGTGACGGCAGGCATACAATTTTTTGAGAAGAGACATTGTTTGTTACGTGTTGCTTGATTTATATTTGTATATTTATAACCTTGTTATAAGTCCACGTTATAAAGTGGCATATGCAGTAAGTTCAAAGAAGAACATAAGTGTCAATGTGACACAACAGTTTCTATGGCCAGATGCCCCTCCTAACACCAACTACTTAACAGAGTATGCCAGGTGCTCTTTATGTGCCACCGGCATGGGTGTGTTTACTCAGCACCAGTAGGGGTACGTTAATGCAGCACCAGCATGAGTGCTTTTAAAGTGGCACTGGCACCTGAAAGGACAAGCCTGTATGTGTGGAAGACAGTGATTTTGCTTAGCTTGGTGTGTCAATCAATAAATGCATTTGCACAGTTTTGCCTGATATTCTTCAAGGATTGTAGAATTAAATACTGATAATGCATGAGAGTTGACTAAATCATATTCACCCTCACTGCCCAAACATCTACAACTATCAACCAATGTTAGAAATTGGATTAGTAAGTTGCTTAGAGTGTCAGACAAAATGCCTTGTGGTAATTGCTGTGGCTCTTTCCATTCTGAGAATGACTATGCTTTCTTTTCATTCCTCTGGGTTCCACACAATTAAGTACCAGTCAAGTAATGGAATCAATGTATTTGTCCTCAAAACTGCAGGTCTTGCATTTGAATATTAAAAATATTATTATTATTATTATTATTATTATTATTCAGTAGTTTTATTTTTATAACGTGCTTTCACTTCACTACCGAGCGCAGCTCTGTGCGCCTTGGGTATGTGCTGTGGTTTGCTGTGGTGCTCTTATGTTTACTGTATTGAAAGTGTTTTGCGTAGAATGTGTGCAGTACCCAGTAGTGCAATTTTCTGTATGTTATATATATTTGTAAGTCCTGGTGTTTTTGTTATGTATTTGTCTGAATATTTTTTTATTATACCTAAGGCACCTACTATGATAGGAATTGTTTCTGTTTTTAGATTCCACATTCGAGTTATCTCTATTTCCAGGTCTTTGTATTTTGAAAGTTTTTCCATTTCTTTTAGAGAAACGTTGTCATCTGCTGGTATTGAAACATCAATTAGAAGGCATTTTTTTCCTTCATGATCTTTGACAACTATATCTGGTCTATTTGCCTTAATTTCTCTATCTGTGTGTATTGGCATATCCCAGAGTATGGTTGCTTTCTCGTTTTCTGTGACCTTTTCTGGCGTGTGTTTATACCATCTTTTTTCTGTTGCTATTCCATAATGTTGGCATAGCTTCCAGTGTATATAGGTCCCAGCTCTGTCGTGTCTGTGAATATATTCCTTCTTAGCCAGGACTGGGCAGCCAGAGATAATATGATTTATTGTTTCTTGTCGATCTCCACATATTCTACAGTTACTTGTTATATTTCTTTTCATTATGTGTTTTTGGTAATTTCTGGTGGGGAGGCTTTGGTCTTGTGCAGCAATTAAAAATCCTTCAGTCTCTGCTTTGAGTCCTGAGCTTCTCAGCCATCGCTGGGATTTTTCTCTGTCTATTTCTTTCGCATTTAGTTTAGCCCAGTATTTACCATGTAGGGGCTTTTCTTGCCATCGTTTTATCATGGTCCGTTGCTGTTCTAGTTTTAGTTTGGATTTCATTTGTTTTATAGCTTTTGTTGTTTCTTCTTCTTCTTCTTCGTATTTGTTAGGTAGATTGATTTCTTGTTTGTATTTGTCAGCTTCCTTAAATACTGAAAACAGTTTTTTCTTTTGCTCGTGTTTTGTGGCTATTTGTATTAGTTTCCCTTGCTTCTGGAGTAGGTATTTTTGCAGTCCTATGGTGGTTATTTTATAATAGTTTTCTAGCTGTATAAGACCCCTGCCACCTTCTGTGCGTTGTATATATAGCCTTTCTATGTCAGATTTTGGGTGGTGCATCCTATATCCTGTCATTATTTTTCTTGTTTTCCTGTCTATTTTACATAGTTCGTTTAGTGTCCAGTTAAGGATGTTGTAGCTGTAGCTTATAACTGGGACAGCTAAAGTGTTGATACCCATTATCTTGTTTTTAGCATTGAGCTCTGTTTTTAGTATTGATCTAACTCGTCTATAGTACTCTTTCTTTATTTTTTCTTTCATTTGTGTATGTTGTATCCTATCTAGTTCATTGACTCCTAAATACTTATATGGTTGGCTTTCGTCTAGTTCTCTTATTTCATTGGCTTTATCTAGTGTTATATTGCTACTTTTAACTAATTTTCCTCTTTTCAGGGTTGCTTTGGCACATTTTTCTAATCCGAATTTCATTTCTATTTCCTTGGTAAAGCCGTGTACTGTCTGTAGTAGTGTTTCTAGCTCTTTGTCGTTTTTTGCATATAATTTTAGGTCATCCATATATAGAAGGTGGCTGACTGTTTTTCCATAGCATTTGTAACCGCATCCAGTTCTATTTAGCAATTCTGTTAGAGGTGTGAGTGCCAGGCAGAACAGGAGTGGAGAGAGCGTGTCTCCCTGGAATATTCCTCTTCTAATGGGGATGGCTTTCGTTTTCACAAGTCCCTCTTTTGTTTGGAGCTGTAGCACTGTCTGCCATTTGTTCATTGAGTGCTCTATGTATTTTATGATAATTGGTGCCACCTTGTTTATGGCTAGTGTTTCCAGAATCCACGTGTGGGGAACACAGTCGAAAGCCTTATTATTATTATTATTATTATTATTATTATTATCATTATTATTATTATCATCATCATTATTACTATTATTATTACAGCAGCAAGCTAACATGTCAGGCAAAATGCTTAGTAGCTTTTCGTTCATCTTTACATTCCAAGTTCAAATTCTGTCAAGACCAACTTTGCCTTTCATTCTTTTGAGGTCAATAAAATAAGCACAATTCAAGTATTGGGGTCAATGTAATGAACTAGCCCACCCACCCAAAATTCCAGGCCTGCTACTGCTGCTGCTGTTGAAAAGGTGCTGAGTAGTTAAGTGTTCAACCAAATGGCTTAGAAAATTTTGCTTTAACCATCTACATTCTATTCTCAAATGCTGTCGTGAACCTACGACAACATTCCTCCAGAGTCAGGAAAGCAAATAACTGTAATACACTGTACTTCATTCAGCAAACTGTAACTACTAATCAATAATTGTGTATTATTAAAGCTCTGGTGATACAGGTTGATTAATAATTAGTGCTTTGTTATGCTCAAGCCTATGTAAAAATATATTCTTCAAAGTATGCAACAACATTTTATGTTGTTGCATATCTATTAGAAACAGGAATTTCTAATAAGTACTTCTCTTAAATTACATACAAATGTCTTCTTTTTCTAGAAAAAAAAAGAAAGAAAAAAGAACACATTAAATAATGTATCCTGGAAAAAGATAGGCTGGTCACAGGCCTATTTTTATCCTAGCCAAGCTATCCTCTTACATGTATGATGTCTTCACATGAGGTTTTGAGGTTTAGAGGATGGGGAGTGTGAGGACAGCTTAGGTTTAATGTGAACTGTTAGATGTTAACACAAGAAATGAATACATGGTTAGGAAAGGAGAAACTAGAGAGGGAGTATGTGACAAAGAACAAATTATAAATCTGGAGAATTGAAGAAGACAGGCTACTAGGGAAGGTGGATCTAGAACTTGTGTTGAGTTGAAGCTGAGAAAATAAAGAAATATAAAATATTAAAAAAATTCTGAGAAAGACTAATAAATGATTTTATGGTGATAAGGAAGAAGGGAAAGGCAAATATAATTTTGACTTTATTTTGCTTCCTGGAGAATTCAGATACAAACATTTGAAGAAATTTAATCCATTAGAAAAAAAAATGTAAGTTAAAGGGAGTTAACTCTAAAATGTTAGTGCTGTAGTGAATCAAAGACATCAGCATGCCAAGGAGAGAGCCTCTAGGTGGATGGCTGCTTGGTCCACTAGAAATAGCAGTCGATAACTTATTTACCATGTAAATATACAAATTAGTTAACATCCTTCAGAAGATGGAATGGTCACGAACGAAAAGCTTTCGATCATAAGTTTACTCAACTGGGGTAAATTTGAAGCCACACAACAAGCATTAAAACTAAAAAAGTGACCCAAACTGAGCAAAAGAAACTCATAGAAACTCTACCTGGTCTCCTGACAAGTCAGAAATAACAGCAAAATCTTCCACAATTACACCAAACTGCCTTGGAAAGAAGAGAAGACATTAAATCATGTAGAACCAAATATGTAATTATCCCAAAGGACGAGTTGTCATGTGCGAAACACTGCTGGTTGAATGATGGGCTGAAGAACAGCAACATCAGCACAACGTCCACACCATTCCCCATCATCACATGTTAAACAGGACAGAAGATATTTCAAAGAAAGATCTGATAAGTCTCTAAACAAGTACATTGTCTTGGAGAGAAGGCAGATGGGTAGACACACACACACAAACACATGTATACACACACACACACACACACACACACACACACACACACACACACACACACAAACATATGTATATACACATACACATACATACACACACACACACACATATATAGAGAGAGAGAGAAAGAGAGAGAGAGAGAGAGAAAGAGAGAGAGAGAGAGAGAGAAAGAGAGACATAGACATACACACATGTGCATACATGTGATGGTCTCAGTTTCACACACACATGAAAAGAAAATTGAAAACAAATATAAGACAAAAAAAAAAGATAATAATAAACTGTCCAAAGAGTAACATAAGATGGTTGTTGCAACAGTAGTGGCAATGGTGGTGAAGGGGCAGTGGTGAGTGGTGGTGGTGGATGTGGCAGTGAGAGTAAGCAGTGATATTGTTATAGTAGCAGAAGTGTCGTGGTTCCAGGAGAGGGTAGTACTAGTGGTGGGGGTGTATGATGGTGGTGATGGTAATGTTCTGATAGCAATTGGTATAAAAGTGATGGCAGGGGTGTGAGGAACAGTGCTAGTTGTGGTGCCAAGAGTAGTAGTGGTGGTTGTGGAGGTAGTGGGGTTTTGGTGGTGGTGGTGTTACTGTTATGGTGGTGATGGCGGTCAAGTTGTGACACTTCTGGTTTCATATGTTGCTTTGCACCACTTTGTCCAAGAATTAACCTACAACATTATGTATGATTATGAGCCAAATATCTCAAACACAAGGCGACATGCCTAGGTTGTGTCTGTGTGTGTGTGTGTGTGTGTGTGTGTGTATATATATACACATACATATATATGTATGTATATATGTATACAGACACATACACATGCACGCATGTGCACAAGGAGGTGCTGAAAAGTCCCTGGCTTTGGTTAAAAAAAATACAGAAGGATCAATTATAATTTTATTCAACATATTCCCCCTCTCACATTCACTTGCTTATTGCAGTGGTCTTTCAGTTTTTCTAAACCTGTAAAAGAACACAGAAGGTTAGGCTTCCAACCAGGCTTTTCGTGACACCCTTAAAGTCAGGAATTTTTAGCACTATCATGCATATATGTATACATACACACACACACACACACACACACACACTATAATAAACTTTATGTTACTACATTTTTTGTGTTAGGTTTGCAAGATTCTTGATGTGAATTCATGTGTTGAAACAAATCCTGTTGTGTCTTTGGAGAATCATTACAGCAATAACAACACACACACACTGATTAAATGCCACTTCTTTATTGGTTAAATATCTAACCAACTAACTAATTGATCATCTGCTTAATGTGCTAATTAAACAATCAGCCGATTGTTTGTTAGTTTTTATGTTGCTGTTTGTGACCCTTTCAGTAACTTACTGGACTTCCCCTCTCATTCCAAGGTCTGCTCTGCATCTGTTTGAGAATTGGTCTTCTGTCTGTGTATGCTCACGTGTGTGTGTGTGTGTAGATGCGTTTTTGCTTAGAAGAGGAGGTAATCAAAGGGCTTGTGTGTGTATATGCACGTGTGATGATGTGTGTAGACCCATGTGACTACTTGCATGTGTGTATGTGTTTGTGTATGTTTGTGCACTAGTTATCTGAAACCTCTTTAAGGGTTCAGCATTTTGTTTTTTGTTTTTTTTTTGTTCTTGGTTAGTGTCATATGCTGGAGGTGTATGGGTTTAGGGTGTAGTAATGTGGGGAGGGAGAGAGTAGAACAGGGTAGGTGTGTGTGAGCATTTGCGTGCACACACGTGTGAGAGTATAATTTTTGTGGTCTAGTGTGTGTGTTTGTGTAGTTGAGTCAGTTCTGTCAGTGACTATGTTTGTATAAGTGTGTGTGTGTGTGTGTGTGTGATTGTTTTTTTATTTGAGTGTATTCTGGTATGCGAATATGCATGACTTGTGGTTTTTTGAATAAGCAGAGTATCAATGTGTGTGTGTAGTGTGTGTGTGTAGTGTGTGTGTGTGTGTGTGTGTGTGTGTGTGTGTGTTCCTGTATATGTATGTGTGCATATGTGCCTGTATGTGCATGTGCACATGTACCTGCACATGTTTCTTTCTGTGCAAGCACACACGCGTGAGTGTGTGTGTGTGTGTACATGTGTATGCATGGCATTTTTGTGTGCATGATTGTGTGTTCTTGTATTCCTGTGTGTGTGCATGGATGTGTATCGGAATTGTAAATATTTTTTACATGTATTTATTTGTATGGGCTTACCTGCATTCTGCTGTCATTCTAATCCTTCCCTTTACATATCTGCCAATACTACCTCATACATGTCCACCTACCCACTTACCTACCTAATTACACAGATGCACCCATATATGCATATTATGCAAGTACTAACAGTGGTATTGAAGTTCTATTATCTACTACGTATATTTTCTATTCAATATTGGTAATGTCTTGTTTTATGAGGACATTCTCAAATATTTGTCTCTTGGGTGTTTAGACAAAATGGGTGTTTGGACCAATTCTCAGACAGACACAAAGCAGACCTTAGAATGACTGGGGCAGTCACTAATTCCCTGAAAGAATCACGAACAGCAACAAAAGAAGTTTGAGTAACAAACCAGCATGTTAAGCAAATGATCAATTAGCTAGTTGGTTAAGTATTTAACTAATGACCTAACAATAAAGAAATGGAATTTAACCTATGCATGTGTTATTAATCTTTACTACTCTAGGCACACGGCCTGAAATTTTGGGTTGGGGGCAGTTGATTAGATCAACCCCAGTACACAACTGGAACTTAATTTATCGACCCTGAAAGTGTGAAAGGCAAAACCGACCTCGGCGGAATTTGAACTCAGAACGTAAAGACAGCCAAAATACTGCCAAGTATTTCGCCTGGCATGCTAACGTTTCTGCCAGCTTGCCACCTTGATGTAATGACCCTCCCAAGACAACAAAACTTCAATGTATATTTATATGTATACGTGTTTATTTCTTTTCTGTTCCACTAAGGTGTAATAGGAGGAAAGGAGAGAGAAGAGAGGAAACAAGGAAGGGAAGATAAAGGGAAAGCAAGTAAATAAAGGAGGGAGAAGAATGAAAGAAAATAAAAAAGGATGCAGTGGTGGGAGGAGAAATTAATGGAAAGTGTGAGCAGTAGGACACACATATGTAAAGAGACACACAAACACTAATATAAGTACACAAGACTTAAGAACTTATATGTGCATACACAAACACATGCCTTAGAGAACATGCACAAACAAACATACAAGAATGAACATGCACACATCTCACAGCAATTAAGAGCATGCACAAATAAACATACATATACCTCAAATACATAGAGTTGTGTACATTTATATTTAACATGTTGGTGTACACTCAAGCATGGAAAGACCTTCACAGTAGGAACTGTCATTGAAGAGAAATTCTCCTTATAGCCAGTGTGTGTGAAAATACAGAACGAGACCCTAAATGATGTCATTGAAATTTAGGACACATGTTCCTATATATTCATGCTTCATCAGCTTCATCATGCTTCATCATACTTCACAGCCCATGAAGAACTGTTGTTCTTATATGTAAACAACAAGCAATAAATTTGCTGGCATGTACAAAGCTTTTAATCTATTATATACAGACAACAGGTAAAACACAAAGGACAAAATACAAAATGTTAACACTAGTCTTTCATCAGCTGCTGACTGAAGGTCAAGGCAATTTTGGCACATCAATCAACAGAACTGCACACTCATTTCAGTGCACCCTAGTTTAGGGTCAAGACAGGATGACAACAGGTCTACAAAATTCATGCAAAATTAGCTCATATGGCTAAGCTGAACAGAATACAGGGCAAAATTATAAAGTATATTAAACAGGGATATATTAGGCGCTGACATAGCTGCATGCTAAGAAGCTTGCTTCCCAACCACATGGTCATGGGTTCAGTCCTACTGCATGGCACCCTAGGCAAGGGTCTTCTACTATAGCTTCAGGCCTACCAAAGCCTTGTGAGTGGATTTGGTAGATGGACACTAAAAGAAGCCTGTCATGTGTGTGTGTGTGTGTGTGTGTGTGTGTGTGTGTGTGTGTATATTTATCTCTTTGTGTCTATGTTTGTCCCCTATACCATCGCTTGACAACCAATGTTGGTGTTTACGTCTCTGTAATTTAGCAGTTTTGCAAAAGAGACTGATAGAATAAGTACCAGGCTTACAAAGAATAAGTCCTGGAGTCAATTTCTTCAACTAAAAAGGGCAGTGTTCCAGCATGGCTGCAGTCAAATAACTGAAACAAGTAAAAGAATGAAGTGAAACTTTTGAAAAAGAGAAAAAAGTAAGAGTAACAATGAAGCAGAGATGACTGTGCAAAGTGTAATGCTAAATGGAAATGAGTGGGTGGTTGGACTTCAGCCCTTGAATGAAGAAAGAGCCAGGATGGAGAACAAAGTGCTCTGTAGCAGGTCAGAGTTCGAAAAAAAAGTTAGGTAGTAGAATTAGAACCTTAAGAAGATAAAGCTATTGTGGGAAGGTTAGAATCAAACAGACAAGAGGAGAGAGAGAACAGAGTAAAGAGAGAAGTAAAAATGAGAGAAAAAAAATGAAAGTGAGAAGACAAAAAGAGTGAAGAATGGACAGAGTTCAAACACCACTGAGACTAACTTTGCTCTTCATCCCTCTCAGGTGGGTAAAATACCAGTCAAATACTGTGGTTGATGGTATCAAAATAAGAGTTGTTTAAGGATGATGAACAAAACACTCATGTTTCCCGGGATGAATTATTCAAACCACAAAGAATCCCACTTAACACATGCCTATGTGATCAGAGATGCACATATAATCAGATACTAGGGGAAATGCCCAGCTGGTTAAGGTAAAGCAACTGACAAGCAAATCTGTGGCATAGAGCAGAATATTTGCTGTAGACCATCTTTTATACCGAGATGAAAACATGTGCATGTTAACACTTCCAATCAGTTAAGATCAGAAACCATGAGAACCACTGCCTGGTACTGGAATCAGGGCATATATTATTGAGCTGGCAGAACTGTTACTACGCCAGGTGAAATTAATTCTGCCAAAGTCGACTTTGCCTTTCATCCTTTTTTTTGGGGGGGGGTGATAAAATAGGTACCAGTTGAACACTGGTATCAATGTAATCGACTTACCCCTCCCCTGAAATTGCTGGCCTTGTGCCAAAATTTGAAACCACTATTATTATTATTATTATTATCATTATTATTATTTGCACTGTCATATCACAGAAGACTACAATCCAAGTTAACATGTGTCACAATCTTGGCAGTACACATTTACTCAGGATTAGCACTAAATCCTGTTGATGCTGACCTCCCTGACATAGCCCCTGGTTCTATGATACAAACTTCCTATTTTAAAAATTATCTCAATTAAAACCTTCCAATTTAATTTATGCTCTAAACACCAGTTTAATAATGGCAAAGTTATTTTACTAAATTCTTTATTATTTTCAAAATTAAAATAGATTATTTCAATAGAAATATGACAACAAAAGATTCAATTCTGTATGCCTCAGTTCACTGAAAAGGTTCAGAAATGTCACATGATACTACAAGAAGTAGATCGCTGCTAGAATATGAAGGAGATATTGTGAGAAGTGTCAACGGGTGAACAAATAGCAGTTAATTAGTTAAAACACTTAATCAACTGCTACCAATTCATCTGTTAACTAGGAAGAGCACTTCATGCTTTTATAAAGCAGATTCAGTATATATATATTTATCTATCCGAGGGGTTTTTGAGTTGATTCCTCCATGACCAGCACCACACTTGACAACCAGTGTTGGTTTGTTTACATCCTAACTTAGGAGTTTAACATAAGAGACTGATAGAATAAGTACCATGATTAACAAAACTAAAGTACTGGTAGAGGAGGAAATGATTCATTTAACTAAAACTCTTTGAGGAGATGCCCTAGTATGGCAGCAGTCCAATGACTAAAAGAAGTAAAAGATAAAAGACATGCAGAAATAAACCAAGGAGAGAGATTTTACCTGGTACTCGACTTGCAAGAAATAACAACCAAATCTTCCTCAAAACACACTCTGCTATATTAAAATAGGAACAACAAATCAGATAATACAATGCTAGATATAGAAAAAAGATAGGGTGGTTGGAACACTTCCATTCATAAGTCTGCTCAGCCAACATAATTAGGAACTAGACAACATACATTTAAACACATTGTTGACATCTTCCATAAATAAAGACATAGTCCAACTGATAAGCAAATCTGCATTCAGTTCTTATTTTTCTTTACATTTCTTAACACTGTCACTCTGTCAGTTATAATGACAAGTCATCTAGTTGATCTGATCAACGGAACAGCCTACTAGAAGTATTAATGTACAAGTAGCTTGCACTCCACAGACACACACTCACAGAAACACTCAACAGAATAACACAAATATATGGAAACTGTTGACACATTAGACCAACTTACATGTTCAAAACTAAAGTTCAAATAAACAGGAAATGTCTCCTTAATTTCAGAGACACAATGGTAAAGAAGCAAGCACATGATCTTCTTTTCTTGGCCTGACTGCCAACTGCCAACACCTCGTGTCCATCGCCCATGTTCCTGCCTTTAGGCTTTCACTTCATACACACCAGCTCAATTTGATTCGTTCTCAGTCGAAAGATGCCTGTTGTTATTTCTTGTTGTTTGTATTCGTAATTGTGTACCATGTTCTCCGGGTCTTTTTTGTTTGTTTGTTTGTTTTTTTGTCTTTGTTGCCGTACACATTCGCTAACTTTCTTACAAAGGGGTCTAATGCTCTTAGCTTAGACTTTTTTGGGGGCAACCAGATCAAACCATCTTAAGTGTAACTGCCCGAAATGGTTGTGACTTCTGAGACTTGACTGATGAAAGAAAGCCAAGAACAACCAGTCTTTTTTAAGCCTGTCCTTCTAAATGTTGTTTCTCTTGTCCACCTTTGTATCGTCTATCTGTCCGAATGTTTTAATGCCCTCTATTGTGTTTTTGTTCCATTTATATATATATATATAATTACAGAAGTGACAATCACGAAGACATGGGACAAAGTATTGGAGGCTGATCCCAAGACGCTGAGCCTTACTGAAGAGAAGACAAAGGACTGAGATATCTGGTACCTTGCTATACTCAAGAAGACCTGTCCACCACAGCAGAACTGAGAGTGGTATTGATTCCACATAAGCACTGATGTTGGTGCCACATAAAAAGCACTTGGCTTTGTCTCATTTTATTTAATATACATATATATATATATATATATATATATATATATATATATACATACATAAATATACATACATATATACATACATACGTAAGCTCGCAAGGAATGAAGCCAGTATGCTCCGTTGGATGTGTAATGTCAATGTGAATACCCGTCAGAGTGTAAGTATCTTGAGAGAAAAGCTGAACATTAGAAGCATCAGTTGTGGCGTGCAAGAGAGACGATTGCGCTGGTATGGACATGTGGTGAGAATGGAGGAGGATAGCTGCGTGAAAAAGTGCCACACCCTAACAGTTGAGGGAACCCGTGGAAGAGGTAGGCCCAGGAAGACCTGGGCTGAGGTGGTGAGGCAAGACCTTCGTACATTGGGCCTCACCGAGGCGATGACTACGGACCGAGACCTTTGGAAATGGGCTGTGCGTGAGAAGACCCGGCAAGCCAAGTAAGATCGTTGCCAGTGCCCCTGGACTGGTTCTTGTGCGGGTGGCACATGAGATGCACCATTTTGAGCGTGGCCGTTGCCAGTACCGCCTGACTGGCTCCTGTAGGATTTTCGAGCGAGATCGTTGCCAGTGCCCCTGGACTGGCTTGTGCGGGTGGCACATAAAAGACACCATTTCGAGCGTGGCCGTTTTCGTGCGGGTGACACGTAAAAGCACCCACTACACTCTCTGAGTGGTTGGCGTTAGGAAGGGCATCCAGCTGTAGAAACTCTGCCAAATCAGACTGGAGCCTGGTGTTGCCATCCGGTTTCACCAGTCCTCAGTCAAATCGTCCAACCCATGCTAGCATGGAAAGCGGACGTTAAACGATGATGATGATGATACATATATATATACATAAATATATATATATATATATATATACATAAATATACATACATAAAAATACATACATATATATACATAAATATATATATAAATATATATATATATATATATATATATATATATATATACACACACACACATAAATATGCATACGTATATGTATATGTGTGGTCACACACACACATACATATACATACACATAAGCACAGACAACTAAATCTAATACCCAGAATGACACGGCAAAGGAAAGGTACTAAAATTGTTTTTTAAATTTTAGCTTATTTTAAAAACTTGATAAAAAAAATAAATAAAAATTAAATGCAAGCAAATTTCTTGACATAAATTATGGGAAACAGAACAAAAATGTGCACCACACTGGCAAACAGGCAGATAGGCAAATAATAATTAGAACACACAGGAAAAATATAGGTTAGACGAAGAAAAAAAAAAAGTGTTTGATGGAAAGATTGCAAGATATTCATCTATTGTGAGTGCTACAAATAAAATGATACTTGCCAATTTGTACGTTGATCTGTGGATGTTTACCACGAAAACTAGAACAACAATAACTATACTTTATGAATTTCTAGTAAAAATTAAAACAAACAACAAGCAACTTTACAAGTGAATGAAAATTTATCATGCGGGTGACACGGAAAAGCACCCACTACACTCTCTGAGTGGTTGGCGTTAAGAAGGGCATCCAGCTGTAGAAACTCTGCCAAATTAGATTGGAGCCTGGTGTTGCCATCCGGTTTCACCGGTCCTCAGTCAAATCATCCAACCCATGCTAGCATGGAAAGCGGATGTTAAACGATGATTATATATATATATATATATATATATATATATATATATATATATATATATATATATGTATATATACACACATACATACACATATATACACACACACACACACACACACACACACGTGAATTGTTTCTTTATTCCATTTTGAATTTACTTTATATATATCTATATCTATATATACATATATATATATATATAAAGTAAATTCAAAATGGAATAAAGAAACAATTCACATAAAAAGAACAGAAGACAAGGAAACCTGGAAACATCCCTCAACAGCCATAGAATTCCAGACTATAAGTACAGTTTTGGTACATTTAAAGCCTGAAAACTTAATTCTATGCTACTGTTCACCTGGTTGCACCAGTGATATAGGGAATATCACTGAAGTGATGGACATACAAGGACAAAACTAGTAAGAAAGGTAACAGAAGACAAGCAGGACAGAAAATTAACAATAGAACATATAGCAAAAATGGAAGGGTGAAGGTCCCCATGTCAAATCTTATTCAGTGAGCTCACTTCATTAAAAAGACCATGGGGTTGCCCTATTTGAAGACACAAGGACCAACTCAAAACAATACTGAAAGCCACTAGAATTGAGACTAAAGCATTTGAAACACAAGCCCAAGACTGTACTAAGTGGGATGTTCTATCACCATAAGAAACAAAAACTTTGAAGCCACTAGAAGAGAAAAAGGAATCAATCCAACAATAGGAAAGAAAGGCTCATCGAAAATCAACCTCATGCTCCATGCCACTGACTCTTCTATGCAAGCATTAGTCTACAGTCATCAACAGCATCACCATAAAGGAAGCGTTCAGCAAAGAAGAAACTAAATTCTCAGATATGAGATAAAGACAGTGACAATGAGTAACAGAATGTGTATGTATATATGTGTGTGTGTATATATTAGAAAATAAGATGAGAAAGGAATAAACAACTATCTTTTGAACTTTATTAGCTTACAGCTGTTTCTGCTATGAGATGCAAAAGACTCATAGTTGAGTGCTTGTATAACACCTTATAACTTCATTGGAGGCTTGAATATGAATGGTAATTTATTTGGGAGAAGAATTACATTTATGCATATATATAGGAAAAAGCTTTCATCCTCAATGTACATGTTGGCTTTCCCCTTCGTAATACCTTTTCCTCTCTCTCTCTCTCTCTCTCTCTCTCTCTCTCTCTCTCTCTCTCTCTCTCTCTCTCTCTCTCTATATATATATATATATATATATATATATATATATATATATCATCATCATCATCATCATCATCATTTAACATCTATTGTCCATGGTCTTTTTAATGAAGTGAGCTCACTGAATAAGATTTGACATGGGGACCTTCGCTCTTCCATGGGTTGGGTGGTTTGACCAGGCTGGCATGCTGGAAGGAAGTTTGCACCAGACTCCAGTCTGATTTGGCATGGTTCTCTATAGCTGGAAACCCTTTCTGATGCCAAACACTCCAAGAGTGTGATGGTACTTTTACGTTCCACCAGCATGGGTGCCATTTGTGAGACACCGGGATGCTTTTACATGCCACTAGCATGGGTGTCAATTAGTGTGACACCAGTATCTGCCATGACTGCAATTTTGCTCAGCTTGATGGGTCTTCTCAAGCACAACATAACGCCAAAGATCTCAGATATATATATGCATAAATGCAATTATTTTCCCAAATAAACTACACTTCATATGAGGCTATAAGGTGTTATAGCTCTGATGAAGCTATAAGGTGTTATTCAAGCAATCAACTATGAGTCCTCTGCATCTTATTGCAGAAACAGCTGTAAGCTAATGAAGTTCATAAGAAAATCATTTATTCCTTTGTCGTCTTTTTTTCTTATTACCACTCTGTGCTTAACTAATGCTTCATTCTGAAGCATATTGTATACTTAGTTCTACACCAGGTTATTAGGCTGTTTCATAGGAAGTAACTTTACTACCATTTTAACCTCAGGAAGACACCTCCTGTAGCTGGTTATTCGATGCAATTGGTACCTAATATATATTGCAAGTAGGGGAGCAAACAGCTGGAAGATGATAGGGGTTTGCTCCCTTACTTGCAATATATCAAATGCAGATTGCATCAAATAACCACCTGGAGCAGGCGTCCTCCTCAAGTTAAGATGCTAGAAACGTCAGCTTCTTCAGAACAGCCACAATGAAATGGCAATAAACATTACTTCTCAGTATAGTTACTACTTTTATCTCTTATAGAGATTTTCTAACTAGCTAATTTGCTTGTTTTAAGTATATATACATGTTGTTATATTTGGGGATGGTCATATTGCCAGTTTAGCCAATAATATATAAACGGAACATATATATATATATATGGGGGGGGGGTATGTATGTAGACATACATACATACATAATTAATAAAAAAAAAAAATGAAGAAAAAACACAAAGAAAAACAACGCGAGGACGTGTTAAAAGACGCTCAGGGAAGGAAAAAAGAATGTTTATGTTTCGAGCAAAGCCCTTCTTCAGAAAAAAGAGACAGAAGAAAGTCCAAGAGAAAAGGAAGAGAGAAGAAAAAAAATCACCAACAATCCACATGTAGTTAAATTTTGAGTGTATACACATACACAATTGTATATATGTATGTGTGATTGTGTCCTGACATCATGTGTCAGTCCCTAATGCTAATCACTCTGCAAAGTGTACTACTCTTCTTGATACCAACCCTTACTTGTTTTTCAAAGAAGGAGCTTTATTTTTTTTCATTTCAGACTTCTTCAAAAGTACAGAATGACCAATCATAATATCAACAAGATATGTCAACAGCAACATCATTATGCCCAAGCAATGACAAGTATGGGATATTAACATTCACATATGCATACACACACACACACACACACACACGCATACACAAGGCTTCCTGCAGTTTCTGTCTACTAAATTCATTGGGTCAGTCTGGGGCTATAGTAGTAGAAACATGCTCAAGGCACTGTGCAGTGGGACGAAACCCAAAAACCATGGGCCGTGCCATAAACATTTTAACTATACAGCGAAAGCTGCTTCTATATATATCTGGGCACCTGGGAACTACGAAGTCAGATCAGACATTGGTTTAGGTGTTTGTGTGTGTGCAAGAGACAGCATGTATGTGTGTTATTGTATTACGCAAAGTTTTTAGTTGAGGATTGCCTATACCAGTGCTACTCAAAGTGGTGGTCCATGGACCAGTGCCTGTCCATGAGCCATCAGCTGCTGGTACACAGCAAGTTTCCAGAAAAGAAACATTATAACATACTTATAAAATGCTTATGTAATATGGCTGGCTGCCCACACTTTCTTCTGCAAAATAGGGGTAGTTTATCCTGTTCAGGCTATATTATTAGCATTATCCTGCATTTGAGAATTTTAAAAAATCACTTCTTTAACTTTCTAAGACATCTCAACGCTTCTAAAAGCAAACTTCATTTGTTTGTTTACGTTTATCGTAATTTGAATTTAACTTATGTAATATTGTATTATTTGTTTACAAAATAAATATAAGATTTTTAAAAATTGTCAACTTTTATTATATCCATTATATATATATTGTTTCTGATATAAAGTAATATTACTAAGAAATATTACCGGTCCTTGGAACATTGGAAAAAAAAACTGCCAGTATGCCACATCAGATAGTTTGAGAAGCACTGGCCAATACGATATCTCTCTCTCTGTCTTTTTGTCAGTTAGGGAGCATCAGACTTTTATGAGGAGCTCTGAGTATAACACATCAAAAGGAATTTCACTGGGTTCCTAGATCAGATTGCTAAATAATTTTAAGGGCAACAACTTTTGGTTTCAACATTGCCTTCCAAAATGAAGGACCAATTAACAGTTAAATACAAAAATATATCACTCAGAGGAGCTTTTAGAATTTGTATTGGCGATCAAAAAAAAGTGGGGGGAAGAAGAGGAAATCAAGTATATGCTTCAGAAGGTAACTGAAATTTTAATGACACTCCTATCAACTTGAAAACTTGGAATGAGGAGTATATGTATCATTATTCTCAAAGAAGTAACATACATTTACTTCTTTCTATGAATCCAAGGCATGCAAATAGGTGTTGAATAAATCTACTTAAGATATGATCTTATTCTGAAGCATATTAAAGGGTGATAATAAGGACATTGACTGGACTCAGATTAGCTTTATTGTTCAAATATAAACATCACAGGGAGATAGGGAGGGATAGACGGATGGACAGACAGACTGACAAATGGACAAAAGAATACTTACTGTGATATGTTTGATTCCTTTCACTTTAGAAATATAACCTTCAATATTAACAACACAGGAATTGCAGTGCATTCCTTGAATGCTGATATCTGCTGATTTCTCCATGGTAACCACCTTTTATAAAAGACCTGAAAAAATAAAGTAAAAATAAAATATTGGCTATAGTAAAGTGACAGGACTGGTAATCATGATCATCATCATAATAATCTCATTATTTTAACGTCAATTTACTCACATGAGTACAAATTAAAAAGGTAATACAAGATCTCTTTGTATTCTTTAATCTGGTACCATCATAGGACTCACTTAACGACAGTCACTCAACAGGTAATCAACACATTGTAATGATACAACCATTGTTTCTTACAGCATGAAATAAAGCCTCAATGCATTTCCTTAACCCTGTCAAATATAATGCATTTTTATCCATATTGCTTTGAAATGATCCTGCATTATCTTATAGCTTCCAGATTTTAATAATGCAATTTATTATTTTCAGAATGACATTGCAGGGTATGTGTGAGAGGCTGGATCTAGTTGGGCTTGATATGGCCAGTCTAAATGGTAAAGGGTTGACCTGCAAGAAATAGCAACCAAATCTTTCTTGAGTTAAATTCTACTACCTTAAAACTGGAAGAACATGTTCTAGATAAAGAAAAAGACAGGATAGTCATGGATAGAATGCATTTATTATGGGTTTTCTTGATAAGCTCTGAACAGGGGGGGGGGGGGCTAAACAACAACAGAACAAAATACAAAGTGAAAACAGGGTACATTCAAGGTGATTCAATGAGGCAGTTTCTATGGAAAATAACCCAATCTGCTAGATATAGCAACCAAACCTTCAAATCCTACCTTAAGTAAAGAAGGATACACTGGATAGTGTAGTCCTCTTCAGAGACACTACATTTAAATAAAAAAAATAAAAAGACAGTATGGTGACATGGAAGACTTTGATCATGTGACTGCTCTATCAGGGTTGATCAGAGACTAAATCCAATTTTTCAAATATATTTTGAAAACAAAAACTGATGTTTTCAGCACACCCATATTCTAATGGGATGAAATACTTCACTGATCTAACAGCATTATTACTCCCTGAAGCTATAGTGTTGAAATTCTCAACTTACACTCAGCACTTACCTCTATGAGCTTCATTATTTCTTTGTCCATATCTCTCTTATTCTGTATACATATAGTTCTCATTTTATTACCTCATTTCATCTTCCTCAAGCTCTCATTTTTATCTCATTCCTTTACCTCTCCATTCATCTGTAATGATTTTTAGCATCATTAGCCTTCCATAGTTTGTTTTCTCATTAACCCCAGCCAAACCTACATACATACTTTTATTAGCTATTGAAACAGTAATTGTAGTCTTAGCCAAAATTGTTAATATTTTATGTTACTGGCTAAATTCATTTCTCATTAGAATTGGTGCCAAAAGACAAATCAATCCAACAAAGTTAACTCAAGACTTTGTATTGGCTAATATCGATTAAAAATTGGCCAATCAGTATAATGCCAGTAACCTGTCACAGTCAGCTAATGAGCTATAAATGAGCTTATTTAACTAGATTAAAGCAGAGAGATGTGGTACTGGCTACCTTAGCTGGTAGTGGTTGTTCTCACAAACTGTCATAACATTCATTGTTTTTCTCAGTCTTTCATTCTCTCACTGCCATAGTCAAAGCAGCTTAAAGTCCATTCACACAACTCTATGTCACAGTCATTGTAGAGCAGAACACAAAAATAGCCTCTAAAGGAAACTAAATACCAAAGACATTTCACATAATAAAAAACAACTGTTTTTCACAAGAGAACTTCTAACTGCATCCTTTAGTAGAGCTTACAAACTTGAATGTTTCAACAGTAAAGAACTAGTGAGTGTATTTCTTAACACATAACAGAAAGAACATTCATTTCTGCATAAACTACTGGGCCATTGTCTTGATATGTAACTCTTTAACAAAACATCGAATAAAACTGTTGTGGATCATTCCTCTTAGATCATAAAATATCTCGCTGTGGATCTCATTTTATCTCCTGCCTTCCGTCTCTATATCTCTCATTTCATCTTTCTCTAGCTCTTCTTTCACCTATCTAGTTCTTTCATTTAATCACTCATTTAATCTCCTTATATATATATATATATATATATATATATATATATATATATATATATATACACACACACACACACACACACACACACACAAGGGGGTGCAAAAAAGTTCCTGGCTTTGGGTAAAAGAAAATACAGGAGGATCAGTTAATTATGATTTTATTTAACACATTCCCCTCAAATTCACACACCTATTGCTGTAGTCCTTCAGTTTTTCTAAGGCATGTAAAAGAACTCAGAAGATTGGGCCTCCAACTAGGCCTTTTGTGATACCTTTAAAGCCAGGAAATTTCCATCACCCCCTTGTAATAATAGTGTACTCGGCTAACAGAACACATAGGTAATCCAGTACAGAGGAGGAGTATAATGCAAAGTTCCATGCAGCTGAAATCCAGGAGATCCAATAGATGAAATTATTTTGTGAGGAGTATATAAACCATAAAAAATCAGGAGGTATGAGGGGTGAATATATTTAACCACTTGACATTCTTAGGATTACAGCCATTTCAGTCTTCATGTAATAATAACTTCAGTGTATAATAAATTATGTTAAAGCTAGCAAGTTTTATTTACATTGATTGTGAATATAGAATTGAATTTTATAATGCATACCATGCATATTTATGCAGATATGTAAAGATAATTTATTTCACACTGAAATTATTACTACATGAAGAAGGCTGTGGAACACCCATAACCCTAAGGATGTCAAGTGGTTAAATAAATATATTCACCTCTCATACCTCATCTTTTTATGGTTTATACACACACACTCACACGTTCTCACTCTCTTGGTCCTTTTCTCTCTATCATTTATTCTATCACATCACTTTCAAACTCTCATTCTCTTTTTTTTCAATAAACTGTTCTGGCATCTACTTTTCTCCTTTCCCACTGCCCACTCCTCAATCTTTCCACCTTTTTTTTTTTTACATCTCTATTCCTCCACTTAGTCTCTCTCCCTTTCAACCTAACAAAGGAGCCTTTCTGGGGGTCTCTCAACTTGTAAAAAATAAACCAAAAGTTTCCCCAAAATTACACCTTACCATCTTGTAAAAAAGAAGGATTAAACATTGATTGGATAATATAGTCCTAGCTACATGCAATATCAGAGAAAAGGATACATCTGCTCAGTCAGGCTTACTTGAGATTAACCCTTTTAGCGTTCAGATTAATTTGTCAAAAGTAATTCTTATTTATTCACATTTAAAAAAATTTATCTGATATTATTTTGTAGCTTCAAGATAGGAAAGATGTAATTGCTTATTTTTAGAATGACATTGCAGGGTAGGTGTGAGAGGCTGGTTCTGACCAGTTTGAGCATAAAACGTGTAGAATATTTGGGCCGGATACAGCCAGTTTAAACACTAAAGGGTTAAACAACATCTACTAGCTCTCTATTTCTATCTCTCTACTAATATTACCAACTAACCAACATTCACTCAGTATTATCTCATTGTTCAATCCGTCAGAACTTCAATAGATGAAAAAAGAAGGAAAAAGAACAATAGAAAACCTATCTAAATCATGAGAAACTATATTTTTAGCTCCCCTTTCACGGATATCTATTTAGTTATCTTTTTGTTCTCAAACTTGTTAATATCTTTCTGCAACATTTCTTGTCTATTAGTCAACACTATAAATAGTCAGTAGGGAAATCAGTCAACATGCTAAATACAGAGAGCAATAAAATACAAACTAGAAATGAATTTATAGAAATGATGATATCCAACCCATGCCAGCAAGGAGAATGGATGTTAGATGATGCTGCTGATGATGAGGGGGATGTTGATTTGGTAGTTGTGATATAACTGCAGTTTTTCTAAATTTTGAAAAATGTATACAAAATTGTAATCCATAGCTAACATTCTTTATAAAGCGTTCGTTATATACATCATGTTTCTGTAATATGCATAAGGGAAAATAAAACTGGAAGGAGTCATAAAGAAGAGTGACAGTGGTAAACAGCTACATGCTGGTTGTTGCTATAGTTTCACACCTTATACACACAATCAGGAGGTGTATGCATGTATAAATACACATATTCACACATGCTTTTATATATATATATATATATATATATATATATATATATATACACACACACACACACACATACACACACAACCATATATACAATTTCAAGTTAATGGAGCTCTCATCAGTTTTAACAATATATATTCTAACTGTTCAATCGACTAGCCTAGCTACTCATTAAATTATTGAGTTTCTAAATAGCTGAGTATTCCAGACATATGTACCATTCGCCTTTAAGCATTCAGAATACTCTGTCTATGCATAATCTTGTAGCTTCAACATTTCAATGATATGATTAATTACTTTTAGAATGACATTGTACAATAGGTGTGAAAGGCCAGATCTGGCCAGTTTGAAATTAAAACAAGTAGAACATTTGGACCAAATATGGCCAGTTTAAATGCTAAAGGGTTAATGTAATTCCCAGGCAAAATCAGCTTGACACAGGGAATCACAATGCTGGCCTTCTGAATCTCTGATGCAATCCATCTGACAGGATTTCATTCACAGGATGGAAGTTGACCCAAGGCTTATGACAAGTCAGTACCTCAATGTGCCAAGCAGCAGGACTGAACCCACGACTTTGTGAATCTAAAACAAATTCCTTATCCATTCAACCAAGCCTGTACCACTATTTTTCAATGCACATTCATAAACACAAATATGAATAAAAATATGTGGGGAAAAATGGAATTCTATCCAAAAAATGTACAACCAACCACAAACATGAATGTGTATGGATACACACACACACACACACACACACACACACACACACACACATTACTCCATTAAACAGACACATGATATTAATGTGAAGTTGATAAGAGCTTTTGTATGTAAGACAACACTATATGAAAATAAATTTTGTGCCAACTACAAAAGTGGAAGCCATCAAGTAGTATGTCAACCTGCTAGAAATAGCAGCCAAATCACTCTCAGTTCACAACCTAACAGCTTAAGGAAGAAAAGAAAATATTGGATAATAAAATCCCGAACGAATAAGTCTGAAATAAAAATGGTTAGTCATGGTTGGATTGTTTAACAATCAAGACTGGATAGGAGATAAATATGAATACACACACATACAGCTTCATTAAACAGACTTATGAGAGCTCATCATGAAATCAATAATGACATTTATGTGTCCTTACAATACTATATAAAAGAAATTAGCACACACATATGCATGAATATGCATGTATGCAAACTCAAAAGGACAGAAACCACTAATTCAAAAATCAACACTATCACATTGATGACCTATGCCTTGTCATCAACACTATTCTGATTATGTAGGGTCAACAGACAATTTTTCTTTTCAACACAAACTTCCTGAACATGTGATAGATTTGATAAGAATTTAAAGTCAGCTATAATAAATATAAATATGAGCTGTCTCCTATGATATTTTCTACTTCATGGCACCATCTGGTATGACAATTTGAAACCTTGTCTCATTCCAAATATCAGGTCATTAAGAATGAAATGTCCAATTTTCTTGTGCACCAAGTCTGACACTCTAATGTTTTATCCTGACAATTCTTTGTTTTACAGCATTGAAGAGTAACATCTTTACTTTTTGAAATGCAATACATGGTATCTGATTATATTGTAAGTTCTCTCTTGTAAATTAATTTTTGTGAACTCATGGATGGATAAAAAAATTCATGTTGCCTATGAATATGAGTTCTGTCATGGAACCAATGAATCCCAGACAGCTCAAAACATCAATGAGGTGTTTGATGAATATGTGGCAAATGAGCACACTGTACACCGATGGTTTGAGAAGTTCTAGTCTGGTAACTTTACTCTTGAAAATCAGCCCCATGGTAGACCTGAGACCAAGGGGGGATAATGATGAGCTGGAAACTGTAGTGAAAGTGGATACATCTCAAATTATGTGTGAGTTAGCAGCAAGGTTTAATGTTCCGATTCCAACTGTATTGGACTACCTTAAACAAATCAGCAAGGTAAAGAAATTGGACAAGTGGGTACCACACGAACTGAACGAGCATCAAATGACACATCATCTTGAAACTTGTCGTTGTCTGCTGTCATGGCGTGTGATGAAAAATGGATTCTTTTCAACAAGAGCATGCGCTCTGCATGGTGGTTGGATAGAGTCAAAGTATCAAAACACAATCCAAAAAAGAATATTCACCAAAAAAAGCTAATGTTATCTGTTTGGTGGTCCAGCACTGGTGTCATCCACTACAGCTTCATGAGACCTGGTAAGTTATTACAGCGGATGTTTACATCAAACTAGATGAAATGATGAGCAAACTTGCAATTAAACAACCAAGATTGGTCAACAGAAACAGATCAATTCTCCTAAAAGACAATGCTTGACCACATGTTGCACAAAGAACGTTACTCAAGTTACAGGAACTGAACTTGGAAGTACTATGTCATTCACCATATTCACCAGACCTTGCACCAACTGACAATCACATTTCCCAGGCATCAGACAACTTTTTGCAAAGAAAAAATTTCAAATCTGAAGAAGATGCAAAAACAGCCTTTCCTGATTTCATCACCTCTTGCTCTCCAGAATTCTTTGCTGCTAGGATAAATACACTACCGATAAACTGGCAAAATTGTGTTGATAGTTTAGGTGCATACTTTAATTAACTGTATCGTTTTTTTGTTGAGATAAAGTAAAATAAACTTTCAGTTCAAAATCGGACATTTCATTCTTAATGACCTCATAATAACTGACATAATCAGTGGTTTATAATGTAAAAGTTGATTTGATCTCATTTATGTATGGCAACTACATTTTTCTTCTTTTTATTTTCCCTTTGCTCTCTCACCTCTGTTATTCTTTCTTTCAACACCTTTTATCTCTCTTCTCGTTTTTCTATTCAATCTTCTTAGCAACAACCAGCATGTAGCTGTCTATCACTGTCTCTTTTCCATTACTCTCTCCAATCTTATTCTCCCTTATGTTAACCTACTCTCTCACTCTGGTTCTTTCTCCTTCATCACTCTCTCTTCTAGCCACCGATTTGGTAACATTGCTTTGAATGAACAGAGACAACAAAGGGTAGAGAGAACTTTTTCTTTTAGAATGAAGTAACCTACCTGGTGTTCATGCCACTATAAAATGCACCTAACATACTTTGCAAAGTACTTCACATTAGAAGACACATTTGAGGTAGACAATGGTCACTGATGCATCTAATCCAAACAAGTGTTGTTGCTATTTGCCAGTCAGATTTAAAATAATACAGACAAATATATAACCAAAATTCCAGGACATACGCAGCATACAGATAATATCACTACTAGGCACTGCACACTTTTGTATGTCCAACTCAATCAATGGAAACCACATTGACCAATACACTGGCTAGAGCTTCCTCTAATTACATCTTTGAGGGCACATTGAACCCTCCTCTGTTTTTCAAGAGACAAAAGTGTCATTTCCTTTCTTGTCTTTCTTGGGGCCATGCAGGCATGAAGGAGTGGACATTAAGTAACGATGATGAGACGATCTGTAAAATGGTTGACATTTGGAGAGACATCTGACTGTTGAAACCATGCTGAAGACAACAACAGTGCATGACGCAGTCCTGCAACCAGTCAGACCCTGTCAAACCATCCAACCCATGCCAGCATGGAAGCCAGATGTTAAATGATAATGATGATAATGCATACAGAAAAATAAATTTCTACAAATGCAGTTCGGTTTGGTTTGTTTTAACCTTTTTCTTACACAACAAAAATTTCAATAAATAAATAAATAAAACTGTACATTATGTAGACTGTACAGACAACCTGTCAATAGAACAGTTGTGTTCTGTCCTATTTATTAGTACTTCAACTAATGTTATTTCCTTTCCTTGTCACTCACACTCAAGTAAATCAAATACATAAAAGCCATATCCTATAGAAAATGAATTATTTATTCATAAGCTCCTGTTTTGAATAAGATAAAAACTCAATAGAAACCACCAACTTGATAAACAGAGTTGATATTTTTGTTCTCTTTCATTACACACACACACACATATATATATATATATATATATATATATATATATATATATATATATATATATATATATATATATATATATATAACAATATAAATTTTATATATATCATCATCATCATCGTTTAACGTCCGCTTTCCATGCTAGCATGGGTTGGACGATTTGACTGAGGACTGGTGAAACCGGATGGCAACACCAGGCTCCAGTCTGATTTGGTAGAGTTTCTACAGCTGGATGCCCTTCATATATATTATATATATATATATATACATACATACATGTACATACTTACATACATATATACACACACACACACACACACACACACACACACATATATATATATATATATTTATTTATTTATGTGTTTCAGCCAAGTGGCTGCGGTCATGCTGGTGCACCACATATATGCATATGTGGGTACAGGACGCCCCAAAATGTGTACAACAAAAAAATACGAAGCAAGAGTGCATGGAACATGAACTATTCTTTCGAACAATGAAAGACACAAATGGAAAATAAAACAAACAACATAAAGAACGACCCTTCATCAGTTGTTGGCTGTTTTTCTAGTCTCGTATACATATACTAGCAAACGCCCCACCCCCGTCATCTATTGGATGGTTTGTATAGGTGAAGAAGGTTAATTTGGACAGTGTTAAGGTGTGGAGATGTTTGATGATTGTATGGGGTTGTTACTTTTGGTTGTAGCATTAAAGATTCCTGAGACATTTGACTGTTTCTTCTAAATAAGGAAAATTGATTGATAGTGAATCTTAACACAGTGAACCTTTTCAAAATTGTCATGAGGCCAATAAAATGAAGGAAAGCTGTTCAGCCCACAATATATACAACTTCCAGTGGAATCAGGCATCATAATTAACCTTAAACTTTTTGCACTCAAACACTTTCACATTAGGATAAGCACAATGTACTTACTATAGTACATACCTATTGTTGACACCTATACGTCAGGCTGAACGCTGCTTTATCCCCAAAGTGAATATTGCAAGTGATATTTAAGCAATAAACAGTTTTTTGGATTTTGGATTTGACGACTGTTGCTTTATGTATTTTATTTCAATTTTCACTGGCGTAGTGGTAAGAACTACAGGGTAAGTAACATTAGTTTCAAATAAAAATATAAATGGAAGTTTTAATCACCTGATGAACAGGCAAGCAGAAACTGCTACTCAATAAAGACACAAAATTGCTAAGGGAAGTGTCTCTTCTCTCAAAAACTGATACAAAAAGAGTTGAAATTTGGAGGTGAAATAACACAATGTGCAATAAAATAACATAAGGCATGTTCTTTACAAATCAATTTTATCCCAAAAATTGAACAATACTGCTTATTTTTTTAAATTGGATGAGAAACGTTAGGCAAGGTTTTAGATGTAACCCCACCATCCATCCACCAAAATTGTTCACGTTTTATAAGCAATCAATTAGTCTTTTCTACTTTCAATTGGATTTACTTGAGAATATCTTCAGAAAATTGAGTAATCACCAGTTATTTATTTTTCTTTATTTTCACTTTTTTGCTCACTTAAAGTAACTGCTTTTCCTGGTAGTTTTTCATGTTAGCTGGTTTATTGCACGAAAAACAGCCATAAGAACACATCTGACTGTGAATGCACATGGTTGATTACAGTTAATTAAAGTTAGAGTGATGTTGATTTTTTTAGCCGCTTACAAACATGTGAAAATGCAGAAATGAATAGTTGTTTGTGGTCTAATATTTAAATCAAAATGAGACTGTATTTACAAATAGCAAGCTTTATTTACATATATCTGTCATTTAAATGTGAAAACGTAGAAATGAATCGTTTAGAACGTCAGTTAATGAACAGGATGACGAAAGAAACAGGAAAAAAAGATTACAAAAATAGCGATTCTCACTTTGAAACTGACAATTTTGAAAATCTTTTTAGATTACGGAACGCCCCACTCTCTCATGTATCCATGTTTAAAATTTCAGTGCAATCAGATGAACAATATTCGATTGTAAGTGCACAAAAAACAGACAGATAGAACAGGATTTATATATTAGATAAATACACACACAAATAATCCAAAAGGTGTTCTGGAAGGCATATGTTACCAAAAGGTTTTGGCATCGCTGATAAGTTCCACACTCCCCTCCTATGCTCAATATGGTTTGACAATAACCTTCAATATTCCAGACAGGTTAGTGAGTGAAGTTTGCACACCATAAAGAATCTAGAAAACAAACAGCATTTAAGCTTTATCTAATGTACACATGTTTCAGAAAACCAACTACTGTTAATAATGAGTCTAAAGGCTCTGTTACACAATAAATGCAGGCCTGCATTCTGTCCTTCATGATTGCTCACTTAAGACCCAGCAGTGTTTTGCAGCTGAAGTCATCAAATTGAACAATATTATTAAAAAGGTATCAAAGTCGTGATGTTTTTTGGGGTTAATAACTGATGACCATATCCTTCGTGTGTATGTGTGTTTTATTTTGTCTTCTGTATGTTCTTTCATCATTCTCCTGAGCCACATTCTATTACACACAAAGTATTAAATCACATCAATAGAGAGGAGTGAAAAATAAATGTTGTAAAACATATACAATACTGAAACTGAATTTACAGTTTGCAACTTGAGTTTCAACAACACTGCATTCTTCAAGCAAGGAATATGTATGTGTGTACACACAAGGTTTTATTAAGGGGTTAAGTAACAATTTAGTTGAGTAAACCAGTGACTAACTAGATTTGAGCATTAGCTGTCCACTGAATAGAATCTATATATCATGGAGTATAGATACTTCAAACTACCACCCCATCACCATTTTCAAAGAAACTGATAAATTACTGCTGTCAGTTCAGTAGAGGTTTCAAAGATAGTTTTGCTACTATTTCCTCATTTCAAATACATTTAAGTAAAAAGGACTTGAATGTAACCCTTTAACATTTAAACTGACCATATCCGGCCCAAATATTCTACCTGCTTTATGTTCAAACTGATCAGATCTGGCCTCTCACACCTACCTTATAATGTAATTCTAAAAATAAACAATCACATCATCAAAATCCCAAAGCTATGAGATAATGCATGATTAATACAAAATAATATGCATAAATAAGTATTGCATTCAGCAGATTAATCTGAATGCTAAATAGATAAAGAATATAGAGTTATTTTGTATTTCACAGGAATACAGAAACCTATCAATCCATCTTATTTACACTCTCTACAGTCTCTCCAAGTAGATGAGTACTTATATAAGTCAGCCAAGACTGAAATTACTTCTACTTAGGAAGTAAACACCACAAAGAATTTACACCTGTATATACAGGTATATGTATGTTTGTATCCATGTCTATATTTGACTAGTGTAAAACTAGTGTTATAAAATAAAGTGTAATAAAATACGTACCACACAGAAAATAAGTACTGGCGATTGCTTGCAGGTGGTGCTCTAGCATGACCTAACTAATGACTGAAACCAGTGGAGGAATAAAAGGATATAAGATATAAGAAGCATGGCTGTGTGCTTGAGAAGTTCGCTTTATAACAATGTGGTTTCAAGTTCAATTCCAGAATGGCACCTTTCACTAAAGTCCTTTTGTGTACTCAAGTAGGCCCATCCTCTGCAGCAGAAGTGTTAAGGCCACATTCCCTGGTGAAGAGGATTAACCTGTAAGAGTCCTGTACCGATGCCATGTGAAAAGCACTCATGCCAGTGCCATATAAAAATGCTCATGCCAATGCCACGTGAAAAGCACTCAGCACACACTGTAAAGTGGTTGGCATTAGGATGGGCAGCCAGCTGTAGAAACCAAGCCAAATCAGATTGGAACCTGGTGTAGCTCTCCAGCTTGTCAGATCTGTTCAAACTGTCCAATCCATGTCAGCATGGAAAATGGACATTAAGGGATGATGATGATGATTATAAGTAAAGCCTGAGTAACACTTATCCCTTGTAAAACTTGAAATGCATTGGAAAAAATTTAGGCGATAAAGTAAAATGGCTGCTGAGATGAAAGAGCTGGACAGCTGGTTCATGTGATCGTCAATACAAAACATACATATAATCATTAATGTAGAATCACTGATTCAAAAGTACAATTACTTCTTGTTTCAATTGTATAATTAATTTTGTTAAATTCTTCTGTGTCGAAATACACTGCTTTTGTTTTAATTAAGTTTGAAAATAATGAAGAATTTATTAAAATAACTTTGTTGTTAAGCTGGTGTTTGGAATATAAATGAACATGGACTTTTGAAGGAAGTTTTTAATTTAAATCACTTTAAAACAGGGAATTTGTGTCATAAAACTCAGGATGTCTTGGGCAGGTTGGCATCAAAGTGTTAACTGACAAGACAAGACTGTTTGTAAAAATATCTATCACACTTCTGATTTCTCTTCCTAAACAGGCCTAGTTGCTCCTAACATCAGATTTCCCATTTACTTACTGAACACACATTCGTTTAATTAGAGTGAGAGAGAGAGAGACCCTCTCAAATCATACCCTAAAATTTAAAAAAAAAGAGGAAGTGGCACATATATTCAGAACAATTTAGTCCTATGCCATAAAAGACAACAGAACAATCATCATTTTGATACCTTTAATCATTTTGATGCCTAATCAAGGTTGATCTAGAGCTAAACAACTTTAACTCAACTAGAGCACATTATTTTTCAAAAAGAATCTTTCAGTGCTCAATGGTAGGAAGAACATCCAGTTAAAAAAATCAACAATTTTAACCACAAAGAAAACAAGAATGCAGCAGAGCTAGTATGGAAAAGGGAAACAGTAAAACTGTCTGTTCTACAAAAATTGAAAACAGGAGTTGTACAATTGGATATCTTTCCTTATACTATATAATCGTACTTATATTATAACATAGTGTTTATACTATAATATAATATAATATAGTTTATACTATAATATAATATACTATAGGTGCAGGCATGGCTATGTGGTAAGAAGCTTGCTTCCAAACAGCATGGTTCTGGGTTCAGTTCCATTGCGTGACACCTTGGGCAAGTGCCTTCTACTATAGCATTCAGGCCTTGTGGGTGGATTTGGTAGATATAGAAACTAAAAGAAGCCCAGTGTGTGTGTGTGTGTGTGTGTGTGTGTGTGTGTGTGTGTGTGCTTGTCCCCCCCCCCCTACCCACTATCACTTGACAACCAATGTTGGTGTGTTTACATCATTGTACCTTAGCGATTCAGCAAAAGAGACAGATAGAATAAGTACCAGGCTTACAAAAAAATTGATTTCTTTGACTAAAAAAAACCTTAAAGGTGGTGTTCCACCATAGCTGCTGTCAAATGACAGAAACAAGTAAAAGAATATATAATATATTTATAGTATTTATACTACATTATAAATATTATAAATACTCTATTTCTCTCCAGAAGCTGTCAGACGAAGATGATACATTTCCAGCATGCAAGTTTTTATAGTATATGAACAAGATTTGTAAAATAAGGTAATAATTAAAGAAATTGGTGATGATTTGTAGGAGCCAAAAATATACCTTATAAAAATCATCCTGCCATGAAGAGAGGTGATTCGTTTTAGAGGATAGTATAAGGAGATAATTTCTACAACCCCAAGAAGAGTGGGTGAGGGTTTGTAAGTTCCTAGTTAATGTAACTGAAGAATTCTCATTCTCAGACATGAACATATATGAATGGTAAGGACATGTGTAATAGACCACAAAGTACTTGCTGGCCCACACTTCTTTTACATTACTGACCATTGATGGCATGGTCAAGTAAATCATGTGGAATTGATACAGGGAAATGGCAGCATTACTAATTAACACTATTATAGCTGTTGCTATTATCAACTATGTTTTGAGTTAAAATTCTGCCAAAGCCAACTCTGTCTTTCATCCTTCCAACATCGGTAAAATAAATAACCAATCAAATATAATTTCATTGGTATATTCAGCTGTACTCATACCCCAAATTTGAAGCCTATACTAATATCAGAAACTATTATCCTCCCAGGGTCAGTAAAATAAAGTGCAAATCAAGTACAGTGTTTGATTTAATCAATTATTACCCCACCCAACTAAAAAAAAAATCAGGCCTTGTGTCTACTTCAGAAATTATTATTGTTGCTGTTGCTTTCTTCCATTGGCACAAAGCTAAATAAATTGAGTGAGTGGGAGAAGAAGCACAATTAGTTCAATTGATCATAATACAATACTTGGGAAATTAAAGGCAAAGTCGAAACTAGTGTAATTTGAACTTAGTAGAAGAACTAATCACTGAAAGATATGTACAAGGGTCAATTCAATTAACATATCTCCTTGCTTCTCTTTTATCATTTATTCCATTTAAAGCCATTTGAAATATACTGTTATTTCAGCTTGGGCTCTGTGTTCATAATAAGTATATGACATAATCAGAGATTATGCCATGACTATATAATTTCAGATAGAAGACACTGAGCACATACTGCCTTTATACAAAAATGACCATTTTCTTTGAATACAATATAATGTTATCAGAGTAACTTAAATTTAACTTTATACTCACACTGTTTTATTCTCATATACAGGACCCAAATAGATAAATGAACATAACATTTTTTAAACATTTCTTCTATTACCATATTTCAAAAAAAAAAAAAACACTATGTTTCAATTAATTATATTTTCAATTCTAATAATTTTTATATTTTATGTCTAATTATTTCTTTGCATAATAGTGCTCACTTGCATTCATTATTTTATCACAGTTGTAATCTCTCTTTTTTAAATAAACATCACAGTAGTCCAACAACAGAGGGAGAAGCAGTTTGTCAAGTTTTACCTTCCCCTCAAAGCAACATACAGTTTTCAATTTAGCAGCCCATCTGTAAGCTTTGCAGTGTGTGCATGACAGAGAGAGAACATTGCAAACAATGAATGAAATAAATATGAAATGAAAAAATCATATAAATAAAAGGGCCTTACTACAGATGTATACACCACCAACTTTAATGCCTCATGACATCCAGAAAAATGGATACATTTTAGCAAAAATTTTCTCCAAACACTGCTTAAATGTTTTGGCTTCAAAGTATATAGAGATTTATCAGAAAAAAATTTTCCGAGAGGGTGGAGAGAGGAGTTTTGGAAAATTCACACAATCTGACTTTTTTCCCTCATAACTTTCAAAATTTATACAAATCCCTTTCAAACAGCATAGATTATGATTATAAAGAAATTTGTGGGGGACATTTTTTCAGGGTTTTTTCTAACTTTTTTAAACCACAGCTGTAGAAATGATGGGGGTGGGGGGGGGGGGACATCTTTTCCTCATCATTCCACTCTGGACCTATTTTGGCCAATTTTTGTTTTTGCACTTCAAAACCATGCGAAGAGTATCTTTGGCAAAAATTTTTTTTTTTAATTGTTAATATTTTCAGAAGAAAAAGTGAGTGATTTAAGGGTGATTTGACTGTTGTTTCTAGCATATCCAAAGACGACCCTCCTCGTTTCTTTATCACTCTTGCATGTATTGATGTTTTTCGATGTTTTTCAATATTTTTTCCCCTAAATACATTAATATGTTATAAAAAAAAGAAAATTTGAGAAATTATGAATCTTTTGCAACCCCACTCACTGCCCCCGATTGTTTCTGTTTAGAAATTAAAATATTGGAGAGCCTGAGAAGGTCATTGCTGCCATTTATCCACAGTGATTTTAAAAAATTATGGAGATGTACTTGCATAGCAAGTGACTTGATCTGAGATTGTGTGCTGAAACAAAAACAATTCCAGTGTAGATGTTTGTAAGCCATTCAAATACACACAGAAACCATTAGTTTCATGGCACTACTTAAATACAAAAGTCCACATGCATCTTATGTAACTATATGAAGGGGAGGGCTAGTTTTAGGGTTAGTTAGGGTTAGGGTTAAGGTGTTACACATCCACACAGTGTACATTCAAAATGTTTTGTATGTAACACCTGTATTTAATTTGTACCAGTTTCACTTCAACATTAAAATTTCATTTGTGTCAAAATATTTTTTTCGCTTTGAAACTGTGACCTGTTCACTGACAAAACAACTATTCTGCAAAACAAACAATTATGATCAAAAGTATGCTTAAACCTTTTGTTACCAACCCACCAGAGACTACCTTGGATACAAACATCCTGTTTTAACCCTGTAAATATTCAGATTATTCTGTCAAGTTTAATGTTTATTTACCTAAATTATTTTCAACTAATCATTTATCATCTCACAGCTTTGAGATTTTGATGATGTTATTGTCTACTTTTTGAATGACATCGTAGGGCAGGTGTGAAAGGCTGAATCTGGCATTTTGAACATAAAACAGCGAGAACATTTTGGCCGATATGGCCAGTTTAAATGATAAAGGGCCCAAGTGGTCTAAATTAAAATCTTCTATCAAGATTTCATGCTAATTTAAGTTCCAAGCATCAGCTTAATAATGACAGAAGTATTTTACTAAATTCTTATTTTAAAAATTAATTGAAACAAAGGGAGAATATTTCAGCAGAAATATGATAATGAAAGGGTTAAACTGAATGAATCAAGGATTGTGAGCAAATTTCTAAAAGGTAGGATCTTCCTCTGAGATTCTGTGAGACACACTACACCAGTGACCACTCTTAGTGTTTAGTTAGTCAAAAGCAACACTTTGAAAAATAGTTTTAGGGGACATTGTATTTGAAGGTGCTATGAGTTTGGTGGCATTGTCCTTTGTATGCTTTATACACAGAAACCTATTTAAATGGTTACATGATGCACTGCTGGAGCTAGAGGTTAGAAATGAAAACCTCAGAAGAAGACATCAGTAATGTTGACGTGTGGTTTATCTTCCTTTTGTTTACACAAACATTTAAGACGGTGGTGATTGGAAACGTAGGTGTTTTGCAATGACTAAGCGCAGCAAGGTGTAGACAAGAGAGAGAGCTTTAAACAGGAGGAAGTGGACAGAGGGACAGATAGCCAGATAAAGTCAGTTAGGAAGATATATAGTGAAGAACGTGACAAAACACACAAGCAGTGAGATAGAGATAGCAACAAAGAAAGCAATAAAGATGAAAAGAGAGATAATGACGTAAAGAAATAAAGAGAGATGAAATAAGTGGAAATAAAGTGGAAATAAAGACTGAAAGAGAGAGGGGAGAGAGAGAAAGAAGTATAGAATGATAGAGAAAAAAACAAAGAAAGAAAATAGAAAACAAACCAGAAAGATGGTATCAGACAGAGAGAAGCAGAGTAGGGAAGGGCAAATGAAAGCAACAGAGAATTAAGATAAATAGGAAATAACTAGAAAAATGAAGAGAATCAATAAAAGAATACATGGAAAACTGAGACAGAGACAATATTCTTCACATTGTTAACACATTATTACAAGTGTTGATGTCATGAAGGTATGTGAATGGTAGATCGTTCTTAAAACAATATTACAGATTGATCTATCATCCTATTTGAGTTGGGGGTAGTATTCAATCTGAGAAAGAAGGAACAATGGCCATAAACTCAGCAAACTCTCCTAGGGGTTTGATACACTTGTTGTTTAACCCTAGGTCAAACATGTTTTAGTAGACCTGTGATGAAAAGCATTGCAACCAAGGTCTGTCAGTGTTTTTTTTTTTATATATATATATATCAATGACTAATGACATAGTCCATTCCAATTTTTCCAATTTTCTTTTTTTATCCTTAATGAATATAGGTTGTGATTTGAGCAGTATTTGGATACTATTTCTAACAAATCAACTGGTCATGCACAATCCCCAGTTGTCTTACCATTGTTGTTATTGTTGCTATTTAACCCCAGTTTAGATCTGAAACCTACAACTGTATCAACCTCTTGGAAAGCCAGCAAAGTTTATGGACACCACTTCTTCGTTTATGTAGGTGTTCAGGCCTTGAGAGGGAGATGCATCCATAATTAGTTTTTATTTTTTTACCCCTTGGCATAATCAACAGAGACCACATTATCAAATGTATCTTTCATTTTAGAAGACAGTAGATCAAGACACTGTAAAGTGCAATACTTCCCAACCTTTGCACTACAAAAGACCCCACTTTATCTACATCAATTTTCCCCACAGATCAAAGGCATTTGAAAGGTTTGTTTACTCAGTATGCCAATTTTATTAAATAACATCAAACTCATTTTCTCAATTTCAGCCTTGATTAAAAGATATATGTAAGTGAACATTCATATGTAATTGATTAACTGTACATGTTACACCACCACCTTTTTAAAATTTTGAATACAGCTCACGAATCACGGTATAACCTTCATTCCATACCAGCTTGTTTTGTTGCTGACAACAGTAGTAGTAATAGCTTTGTTAAGAAGGCGTTACCTGTTCTGCTCGAGTGATCCTACAACGCAAAACACATTTTTTTTTTTTTGCACCATATTTTTACAACACAATGGCTATGTATGCATACATTATATATAAGATGCCCTCTATGTCATTGTTCAATCAATCCTTTTTTAGGTCGGCCATCTTGTAATGCATACATAGATGATACTAAGATATAAAACTACAATCTTGTAGGTACTAGACAGGTGACAGAGGATTTTTGAAATATTTCACATTGCAACATTGAGCAGTTTAAACAATGTAGAGGCTGTTTTGATGGCAAATGGCTGCTGCCGTTGTTGTTGTTGCTAGTTAGCCCTGATGAAGCAGACATGATCAGATCATGCTACATTTTTCTTTCAGACATGGTGGGTCTAAGACCATATTATCCAATATAGCCATTTCTTCTTTTTTTTTTTTTTAATAAAAATGGTATTTTGTAATTCCAAAGAGATTTGATTGTTATTTCTACAAGTGACTGTACAGAGGTTCCCTTGCTGTCTTGCAGTTGTTGTTTATCTCAGAGTAGCTTTGATCAAGTAAACCTATGTTCAAAGGTACCATCCAATAATCTGATATATTTAAAACTAATGGTTCAATGTATTCTGCTTTTTTAAAGAAAACAGGGTGTTATTTGTTAGAAATTTACCTGCTAGTATCAGCAAGTCAAACAACAAAGCTTATATTCCCTCATTGCTTTTATCAATGGTGTGGCACGTAAAAGCACCCACTACACTCTCAGAGTGGTTGGCGTTAGGAAGGGCATCCAGCTGTAGAAACTCTGCCAAATCAGATTGGAGCCTGGTGTAGCCATCTGGTTCACCAGTCGTCAGTCAAATCGTCCAACCCATGTAGCATGGAAAGCGGACATTAAACGATGATGATGATGATGTGGTATCATCAAACTAAGATGGTTTTTTACTTAATTATATAAATTCAAGATTTTTCACTTCAAGTTTACACATTCTCCAACCTTTTAAGCATAAAAGAGGTACTCACAGCTTCTTTTGCAAACAACTTTAAAAAGAGTTATGACTTCAGAAGTAGCTGGTAAATCAAACATTAAATGACAACATATAATTCACATAAACAGAGCTAAAAACTTTGGTTTTAGATTAGCTTTTTAGCTATAACCATATTGTGCTGACCTGGTTCTCATATTTAGTGCCAGGTAATGCACGCAAGACCTTCTGAACCTAGTAATCAATAATGTGGAGAGCAGCTGAGTTGTTGAGAAGTTTGTTTTCCAACAATATGGTGTTGGTTTCAATTCTACCATAAGAGACCTTAGGGAAAAGTCTCTTACCATAGCCCTGAGTTGACTATCAAGTGAGTGGAATTAGGTAGACAGAAACTGTACAGAAGCATACTGTACATATATTTATACAGTAATCCCTCACCATATTGCAGTTTATTACTTAAGCTTATGTTGATTCCTCCATAGAGATGTTTTGCATTATAATAAAATAAATACATACAAATATAAAATTTTTTTAAATATATACAGTACAGAACTGTTTCTACTTTGCAGATTTTCACCTATCGCGGGGGTTTGGAACATAACACCCACAATAGTCAAGGGATTATGTATACATACATATATATCTTTCACTGATATATACTAGCAAAGGCTATAAACCAGGGGTTCTCAATCATTTTTTATCTATGGACCCCTTTGGTTACTATCTTATTCTGGAGGATCCTCAAAGCCATTCGATATTTCTAAACTAGTTTTATAGATACTGATTTCAAAATTCCTATTTTGTTTTTTCACACATTAACTTGTGTAGGTTAATGTGTGAAAATGCTAGAGAAAGAAACCTAGCTGACTTTTGCAATACATACCAATAAATACATCTAAAGTAAAAAAAAAAATTCAGGGACCCTTAAAATACTATTGTGGGTCCCTGATTAACTATTTTGTTTTGTAGATCCCCAAAATCTGAAATGGACCCTCGGGGGCTATATGGACAGCAGTTGAGAACCGTTGCAATAAACAATTGCATGAAAACTGAAAAGCTAGTGCTTCACAAAGTTCAGATATGTTTTGCATCCCATTACAGACACGCCACCATCACCATCCCCACCATAATGCACCACCAGAAACACTGGATAGTGTTAGCTCCATTGGAAACTTATAATGACACTGTTCATTAAATTAAATAAATAAAAACAAAGGAGTTATCTCATATACATCAGTACAAACATGCAACAGAGCTGGTACACAACAGTTTTGTGAAACAACACACCAAGTGTACAATGTTTCTGGTGCATAACAGATCTGGTACAAAGAGTGAAACAACAGAGTATTCAAGATAAGCTACAAACTAATCCTACAGAAGGTATAATCAGATATCTACTTCCTTGTGCCAACAAGCAACTGGTATACAATAAAGTATTTAAGTGGTTCTTGTTAATGATAAAATAGTCCTGGATGTGGACTATCTAGAGACCACACAGTTTTCTCTTGAATAAGTTTTGCAATTTCAGAAGGAATTTATATGAACTGAATAGAGCAAACTAGCTATTTTAAGCAACTTTTAAAGGAGAGTGCCACATCAATGGGATAAAACAAGTGATATGACATAAAATAAGAGATAAGGTGATAGGTTAGCTGGGAATATAGCAATGTGTTATTGATAAAACAGCAGCTGGGAACAGAAATCATAAATTCTCATATGGCAAAAAATATTTTTCAAAAATTAAAATAAAACAGTGAATAAAAAAACAGTAATAACATAAAATTACTACTGTTTAAAAATAAAAAACTTTCAAAAGAAATATTTTTTTTTTAATTTTTGAAAACAGGCCAGTTCATTTCTAATAGTCCTTTCTATTAGAGAAGTACAACACCTGAAATTTTAGGGCAGAGAGTTAATTATATTGACCCTAGTACTCAACTCGTACTCATTTTACCCCCCCCCCCCCCAAAAAGGATGAAAAGCAGAGTCAACTTCGGAGGTATTTGAACTCCGAACATAAAGCTGGAAAAATGTCACTGAGCGTTTTTGTCCAGCATGCAAACAATTCTGCCAAATCATTGCCTTATTTTTAGTAATATGATTAATCAAAACAGATCTTTTTTTTCTCTGATGAAATACTTGATAAGTTCAAATACTTGATAAGTTCAAATCAATTCACTAAATAAATATTTATCAGGTTTCATGTTTTGATATCAAATTTTTATCTACTAATAAGTCTGAGAAGGAAAAGATTTGACCACAGCTTTTACATATACACCTACAATAGTTTTTCAATCTACCCAAGACTACTGATAGTAAGTGAGTCAGCTGAAATCTCAAGATACAGATGATAATATGAGATTTCAGCAAGTAAATACTTTGTTACATTGTGTTCTAACAACAGTTTAACATATTTTTAAATTAAACAAGCCAACAAGGGAGCCACTATGTGGTCAATCCATCTAAAAGAAATAGCAGTCAAGTCATTTTCAAATAACACCCTACCATCTTAAATAGGAAGGACACACAGAACAGTGTAGCCATAAATGTATAAAAATGCCTTAGGTCATATGTATGGGGTGTGTTCAAAATGAATCTGACTTTATTTTTTTTTTCCACCAAAACTAATGCTGCATGGACAAAATCTTTTGGGTGGGAGAGGATGCCATTCTGCCTATGTGTGTGTAAAAATTTTCACATGTGTAGGCTGCATTAGTTAGTTCCCAGCTGTTATGCCTAGAGTACAGATGTGTAGTGCACACTCATCAGCTTTTCATTTTCATGCAAGATGACCTAACGCATAGAGCAGAAAGCATAAACCCATGCCTCATCACCAGTGATGATAGTCTTCATGAAGTCTGGTTTGTGGTTTGCACAGTCCAGCATGTCCTGAGCGATTTCTATGCAGAGTTGCTTCTATTGCTCTCCCAGCATCTTGAGGACAAATTTCGACACACTCTGCAAGCACAAATCCTCAATTATCCTGTGCTTATTCCCACTTTCTGAGCAATTTCCTGGATTGTCACACGACAATTGTTACATGACTATTCACCAAACCTCAATCAGTTCCCTGTTTTGGTTTGTGCCTGAGCATGCCTTGGTCTCTACTAAGATGCAGCCATGTTTGAAGCAGTTGTACCATTCCTTGAGCTGTGTTTTGACCATGGCATCATCGCCAAATGCCTGCTGAATCTTCTGGATGGTTTGAGCTTGAGTATCACCAAGCTTTTAGCAAAACTTGTTGCAATATCTCTGCACAATGCATTACAGGTCTTTACTCTAGGCATAATAGCTGGGAACTGACATAGCCTTCTGGCACAAAAATTTTCACACATACACAGAAAGGGTGGTGTCACCTCCCAGCCAAAGGATTTGGTGGGAAAAAATAAAGTCAGATACTTTTTGAACACACCTCGTATACTTATTCAGGGTTAACCTGAAGCCAAATAATAGCAATAACCATTAAAATTAAAAGTAGGTTCCATATGTTTAAGGAAAAAAAAAAAAAACAAAGCCTCAAACTTTTTGAGTATATCAAAAAAATATTAATTGAAACAGAAAAGCAGTCTGTTCTTGTTTAAAAGTAAGGTCTTGAAAATGATAAGAATAACTAAGTGGCATTAATGCTGTAATGTTCAGTTGGGATTGTTAAAGGTAAAGAGAGAAAAGAAACAAAATCTTAGTATGTTTAGGTAATCAAATACAGATGAGTGATGAGTGGGGTCATGAGGAATCAAGTACAAAATAGAAGTATATTTAAGAGGGATTACACAAGTGTAAAGTGTAGGTATTATTGCACATTCAAGCTGACAAAAATAAAAAAGTGAGAGGGTGGTTTGTTTCAATGTAGAGTTGCAAGCAAAATGGCAAAGAAATCAACATTGGCAGCAAGAAAACAAGGTAAAAATGAATGAAAAAGCAAGAAAAAAAAAGTAAACATTTTCCTAACAGTCTACTGATAGACTGTCAAGATATTGCAAAAGGCTGTATGCATATATGCATCATATGTAAACAGGATACGAGATAACTAGACTTATATGATCTGAAGAAGGAAAGTATGAAAGCTCAAAGATCAGATAGACAACTGTAGGTTCAAAGTAGCACACACATGGAAAAAAAAATAACACGATAAACATATGCACAGCATTCATTGAAAAGGAGAAAACCTTTGACAGAGTAATCTTATGGTTGTTAAGAAAACAAGGTGAGTGCTGTTCAAGTCAGTTAGGTGAGAGTTAACAATGAGCTAATCGAGGAAATCGACATGCAGGTAGATGTCCATCAGGGATCAGTCTTCAGCCACCAGTTATTTATAAAAGTTCTCCAGGCAATAACAGGAGAGCTTAAGCCTAGTTATCTCTGTATGCTGATATAGCTGTGTCTATAAAGGAACTAAGGAAGCAAAGCTTAGAAACAAAAGACTTCAGAGTAAAACTAGCAAAGACAAAAATTCTGATAACTGTAATCAACAAAAGAAATTAATGAATATACGCATATCAACATCATCATTTTAACACCTACTTTTCCATATTCAACCAAGTCAAACATGACTTTGTTAAGACAGAATTTTCTATGGGTGGATACTTTTATTGTCACCAAGCTTCCCCTGTTTCTAAGCAATGAACAGCCAGGATATGCTTTCTTAAAGGATAGCATACAAATGATACCATTTACATGAACAGTGAGGCTTTGTTTACAATCAGTACATGTCAAATAAAACCGGACATGCTTTCATAAAGAATTGCAAACAGAAGACACCATTTGTACAAACAGCGACACTTTACTTGCAATCAGTAAACGTGTTAAGAAAAGGAGGGATATGCACTCACACACGTTCCATATTCCATTTATTTAAATTCACTCACAAGATATTGGTCAAACCACAGATAGAGCAGAAAGCACCAATCGTGTCCACACAATGTGATTGAACTCAAACCATGTGGCCCTGAAGAGGACTTTTTAACCACAGTTATGCATGCATGCTTGTATTCATTCAGAGCCTTGAAAACCACTTATTGTGATCACTTTGGGACAGAGCTTTTTGGCTATCAAGAAACAACTGATAACATTAAGCAGAGAATGTAACAATATTTGGAGCATATTTGGGACCCATTAATTTTAATAATATCCACTTGATAACACTAGCTATGATTACAATAGAAGCTTCCATCATATATGCACATCTATACAATGGATTTGTACTAGTTCTGACAATGAGCATTCCAGTTCTCTGATCAACTAAATTAACAACTAACCCAGACTATTATGAAGTGGTTGAGTATTCAACAAACATTTGTATGTTTAACTTAATTCTCAAGAAGACTCAGTATGACATGTGATAAGGCTAGCCTTTGGAATAATAGCCAAATCCAACGAACTTCAAAATAGTTTTCATCTTCCTAGTTTCACTAATAAGGTACTGTGTAGTGGGACTGAACATGGAATCTCACACTGTAAAACAAACAACCATTTTGCCATGCCTCTACATACATTCTTTTACACTCATATTTATATGTACGCACATATACACACACACACACAGAGTAAGATATAAAAAAAAAATCACATTTCAATTCTCACAAAACATGGTTTATATCTAACAATCAGTCCCAATAAATATAACATTTCAACAGTTTTGGCTACACAACACATACCAAACATTTCAATTGTTGTGACTACGCAAGAATACATTTTTACTATTTTGGTTACGTACCATAAATTTAACTTACAGTGGCTACATTACATAATGCATTTTAATTATTATGATTGCACAATACATAAAATTTTAACTATTATGGCCAGACAACACACTGTACATTTTAACTACTGTAGCTATACAACAACAAAGTGATTTGGGGTCATCAGTAACGGTGCTTGCTTTAATGACACCAGTCCTATGGAGCAGTATAAACTGATGGAGAATTCCAAGATCCATAACTAATTGACAAAAGGACCTTCATTGCAATTTTAACTTTTGATCCACTAACTATGTCTCAACCATTAAAACTACCTCTGGGCAACAATTTTGTCAACTCTATTTGTTTTATTAGCACTACAAACACTTGTATTGTTTCTGATTCAGGTCAATATTGGTTGACTTTTTCATGAGTAAAGATGTCAGAAAATGATTTCTTTGTGACTGAAACACTCCAGCCTTTTAATTGTCCTTGATGTATAAAGCAGCAGTCATTATCACAGACAGACAGTTCACTGCTGTTAGTCCTCAAATTCTGATTGTATGATTAAACAGTGCAGTAAGTGTTCTAGAAACAGTGCTGTTAAAACCAGAGTCCCCACCTTTCTGAAGCCAGTGGGCCTTGATCATGTTGAAGGGTACAGGCCAAATAGAATGACATCACTTCATTTAGAAACAAGGGAATTATCTGATGAAGGATACAACAAATCTAAACAGATTTGCTTAATCTTTTGTAACTGAATGTATAATAGACTCAATAGCATTAGACCTACATGACGAAATAAAATCTAAAAAGTACTATAACCTTCTTAGGCATTATATATTTCAAAGTGTAGAGTCTGAATCCAAGAATAATTCAGAAATGGGTTTGAAGGTGTCAAAAGTGGAAAATAAGCTCTTATAAGTCACATGGCTATTTCAGTGAATTTCAATTGCAATTATGAGAAGCAACTCTTAAGCGTGGATACTTAATACCACTAATGCTACTATGGTAAAATTGATGCCACACATTTATTCAATAAGTATTACTGATACAAAATGATTTAGAGTATTAAATACTAAATGTTATCCTATCAAATAGTGGTGAATAAAAAGAAAAAAGGGGCTAAAAAACAGTGATTATGCCTTGCAATTGTATGCAGTAATTCTACTGCTGTTTAATTCATAAAGACAAACATAAATTCAAAAATGACAACTTTATGAGAAAACATTACAGGAATAATATGCAATCATTATGACACAAAAGCAAACTTATAAGTATGAACAAACAAAACATGAAAAAAAAACAAACATACACACATCGCAGCAAAGGATGTGTGGGCGTAAATATATATACATACATATACACACACACACACACACACACACATATATGTATACATAGACATACATATACAGGGTATGGTGAATAAACTGTTGTCTAAATTACGCAAAAATGAAAATATCACTGACATCTTATTTTAATAGATACATTTACCAAAATTACATAAAAATATCTTGAAATATTAAAGAGTAGATTTATTCAATAAAATCGCCATTGGCTTCAACCACAGCCTCCAGACAACTTTGGAATCTCCTGAAACAATTCTGGATGGTCTCCTTGGTGAATGTTGCCATAATTCTTGCCTTCAGTTCATCTTTGATGTTACAAAGAGTTTTGTTGGTCTCGCTCAACTGCGCCCCACACATAATAATCAAAGGGGTTGCAGTTGGTAGGTGGCCAGATGATGTGGTCACAGAAATTGTCTGACAGCCATGATTTGGTTCACCTGCTTGTGTGGCATGGTGCAGACACAGGGTCTTCCAGCAACCACGCTCTTGTCCCAGGGCAGTAGTATCTCCTCCAGGCACTTTATGTAGGCCTGTGTTGAGTCTAAGGCCGTGTGGGAAGATGGGAGGAATAACGTTGCCATCACTAGTGATCACTCCAAACACCATGATGTTGACTGGATGTTTGATTTTTATCACTCTTGGTACATGTCCTCAGATTCACACCCAAACACTCTGAAATGTTTGTATTGGAGCTACCAGCATGAAGCAGTACTGCATGTCGTTTCCAAATTTCTGGCAGAGTGAATTGCATCATGATGCTGCTTTTCTCACAGGCAGAGCCAAAATGACCCTACTATAGTGTAGTCAACAAAATCAAAAACAAACAATGTGCATACACAAAATAAAAAATATAAAATGGTGACAATTTACCCATTGCAGCCTGCATACATATACACACACACACATATATATATACATATGTGTATGTATGTGTGTGTGTGTGTGTGTGTATTTATTACCCAAAGGGGGCTAAACATAGAGGGGACAAACAAGGACAGACAAAGGGATTAAGTTGATTACATTGACCCCAGTGCGTAACTAGTACTTATTTAATTGACCCTCAAAAGATGAAAGACAAAGTCGACCTCAGAGGAATTTGAACTCAGAACGTAACGGCAGATGAAATACCACTAAGCATTTCACCTGGCGTGCTAATATTTCTGTCAGCTTGCCGCTTTGGTATATATATATATATATATCATAAATGTATACATATATCGTGTGTGTATATATATATATATATATATATATATCATCATCATCATCATTTAATGTCCATTATCTATGCTGGCATTGGTTGGATGGTTTGACCAGGACTGGAAAGCTGAGGGGCTGCACCAGACTCCAGTCTTATTTGACAATAGTTTCTATATCTGGATGCGCTTCCTATTGCCACACACACACACACACACACATATATTATATATATATATATATATATATATATATATATATATATAAAAGAGAAAGACAGATCGTATGATGCCTGTGAATGAACAGCTATGCTACATGGCAGTGAGACATGGGTTGTAACTACTGAGGATATGCAAAGGCTTGAAAGAAATGAAGACAGTTGCATCAAGATGCCGATCTCTAATTATAAAAGGAACATGTGGAAGGGGTAGACCCAGAAAGATATGTGGCTCATAGATTTTACACACCATTGGTATGGGTGCATTTACCATACCAGTGCTGCATAAAACCATCCAGTACTCTGTAAAGTGGTTGGTGTTAGGAAGGGCATCCAGCTGTAGAAACCATGCCAAAACAGACACGGAGCCTGGCAGCTCTTCAGCTGACCAGCTCCTGTCAAGCTGTCCAACCCATGCTAGCTAGGAAAATGGATATTATACAATGATGATGATATATATATATATATATATATATATATATATATATATATATATATATAAGAATTTAAGGATTGGAGAAAACACATGTTATAATTGCATACTTTATTCCTACATATGTTTCAAAGGATTACAACCTGTGTGATCCATAATGTCTTACGTTTAAGATGATTCCCATGCTTTCCCTGATGAGAAGGTTACAATTTTAATATCAAAGATCCCTATGGATCACACAGGTTATAATCCTTTGAAACATATGTAGGAATAAAGTATGCAATTATAACATGCGTTTTCTCCAATCCTTAAATTCTTAAATATACTCAAATACCCAAAATTTCAAGGAGTTCCTGCCTTAAAAACAGGAACTAAACCAGTTATTTTGTGTTCTTTGCTACATTGGTTTCTATTAACCCATTTATTCTATCAGAAGAATTTTTATTCATTAAGATAGAAGAAATACACATAACTATATATATATATATATATATATATATATATATATATATATATATCTTCAGGGCAAACACCTGTGCGCTGAAAGTGTTGCTTAACTGTCTCTGAATGCAGGAGTCAAAGTCTCTGTAGGGTTTTTTGGCACCTTCCATCATATCAACAGAGGTGCTATGTGGAACCCGCTGATGTAAGTAATAAAATTCCGACGTAAAAGTATAAACTTTCTTGAATCAGATGTTGCAACACTGCAACAGATGTCACTATCATCCTCAATGCATATGCATATAGACGTGTGTGTGTGTGTGTGTGTGTGTGTGTGTGTGTGTGTGTGTGTGCAAGTATGTGTGAATATACAGATGCACACATAAATATACATACACATATATATGTGTGTGTATATATACATATACACACAAATACATATGCCATATGTATATATATATATGCATATATATATATATAGGGTCATCCCATAAATAATGCGGTTTTTTCAATTGCATGAACTAAAAGTCAGAGAGGGATGGAATAAAGTACCTGCATCAACTTGCTATAAAAGCAGGTAGTAATTTTACCTTCTATTATTAGTGCAATTTTTGAAGAATGCAGTTCAATTTTAACAGTTATTTTTTGAAAGCAATAATGGAAGCGACACAGGAGCATATTTAGCATACTTTGCTTTATGAGTTCAATAGAGACAACAATGCAATCGAAAGTGTGAGTAATATTCATGCAGTATATGGGGATAAGACAATAAGCATAAGCCAGCATCAACAGTGGTTCCAGAAACTTCAAGCTGGAAACTAAAGCTTAGAAGACAAGCCTCATCCTGGAATATCTGTAGAGCTCGGTGAGGATGTCCTGCAAACTCTGGTGGAACAAAATCCCATTGTAACTGTTGAGGGACTAGCAGAGAAACTTGGATGCGGTCACAACCATTCATCAACAGCCGTATGCCATTGGAAAAGTCAGCAAATTGGGTCAGTGGGTTCCTCACAAACTTTCTGAGTCTAATTGCGTGCAGAGAGTGAATGTGTGCTCTTCTTTGCTGTCACATCTCAAGAATGAACCCTTTTTTAGACTAAACAGTGACTGGTGATGAGAAATGGGTTTTCTACAAAAAGTGTCAAATGCCAAAGGCAGTGAGTAGGGAAAGGAGAAACACCGGCACCCCAAGTTAAAGAAGATCTTCACCCATGTAAGGTGTTGTTATCTGTTTGGTGGGATATGAAAGGTTTAGTCCACTTTGAACTTTTAAACCCAAACCAAACGATAACAAAGGAGATCTACTGCAAGCAGCTTGAGTCAACAGTAGAAGAAAAATGACTATCTTTGGTTTCAAGACAAAAAGTGTTCTTCCATCAGGATAATGCTTGGCCACATATAGTGAGGATGACATTCCAAAAGCTGGAGAAGTTTGAATGAGAAACAATGCCCCACCCACCATATACGGTGAACATTAAGCCATCTGGTTATCATTTATTCTGCAGTCTTCAAAATCATTTGGACGGAAAAATATAAATTCTCTAGATGAGGTTAGAACAGTACTGCAGGAATATTTTTCATTAGGAACAAGTGAATTTTGGAAGAGGGGCCTTGCAAGTCTACCAGATAGATGGAAGAGCATTGTAGAAAATGAAGGAGAATATCTCAGATTAAAAAAGAACTTCATTTATCTTAATTTTGAAAAATAAAAAAGGTATAAAAAAATGCATTATTTATGGGATGACCCAATATATACACACATATATACATAAATACATATACATATACAAAAATATACATATATATGCACACATATATACATACATACACATAAATACATGCATATATATATATATATATATATATATATATATATATATATATATATATATATGCATAAAAGCACGTGCCAGGCTTACAAAGAATAAGTTCTGGGGTCAATTTCTTTGACTAAAAGATGGTGTTCCAGCATGGCTGCAGTCAAACAACTAAACCAAATAGGAGAATAAAAGAATATATATACTTACACACACACACATATATATATATATATATATATATATACTAGCAGAAACACCCCGCGTTGCCCGGGTTAAAGAGAATAATGAAATCTAAAAACGCTGTCTAGACTACGCAACCCTCAACTGTTAGTAGCTACGATACCATATTTCTACATTAATAACTCTCCAATCTATGCCAGCATGGAACATAGATATTAAGTGGAATGCTAGAAGAAAGTTTTCAATTCATATGTTTATAAAGTAAATACACGTAATTCAGAAACACGTTTTTGTGTATCTTATTTCGTAACCAAACAAACAGGTACAGATTATAAATAATGAAAGGCCAATTTTGGTGATTCATTTGTCAGAGGTAGTAGAGAGACAATGCGATGATAAATCTGAGGTTGGATCTTGAAAGTTTGGATGAATGCTGCCTCAGTTAAATCTCTTGTGGTTCCAAATGATGTCATCTGTAGTACAGAGTCGTATTGTCTAATTTTGTTTTGGAAATGTTAGGAATCTTGGTCAGTTGATGATAACAGTTTCTTCAATAGCTCTGTAGGTTGGGGATTGTTGAATTGTTGGGAATGTTTTTAACTTTGGTGTTATATGTATTGCTTGAATTTCTTTGACATATGAAATATATGTATTTTCACTAGGTTTGTAAAAGAGAGTTGTGTAGTTCTCGAGTTTTAGGGATTCACACAGACACACAGACAGACAGACACACATTCTCATCTTTATATATAGATATATATATATATACACACACACACACACACCCAAACACACGTATATATATGTATATCAATATAAATATATGAAAGTCAATGAAGTTTCGTAAAAGAAGGTGATCATGTACATATTTTCTTGCTGTTGTGATTATAACACCTCGTTGTAAACAATGTTCCTTGTTTTCCCTTGTGGAGCATATGCAAATAGGTTTTTTTTTGCTGCCCACTCTTGAGCAGCCAACATACAGTTGTCCATGTGAGAAGCGGGGCTCTTCCAAGAGAAGACCAGCTACAGACAGTGCTCATCTGTTATGTTCGGGTTAAAATTTCATCAACATCAAAAATATATGAATTTTCATGTGAGTTATGGCCGTTATGCATAGAATATAATTTCCAAATTGCAGACAAAATTTACAATCGATAAATGTCTTAGAATAACCAGTCTCTCATCTGGGAAGGCCTTGAAATCAATGTTACCAACTAGGGACTATGTGTGTCGCAGTGATCATAAAAAGACTCAAAGGAGGTCTGCAACGAAATAATTTTACTCAATACTTTGCAAGTGAATCAGTGGAGGCAAAGATGCGTCTCATTTACTTGACAATTTATGCACCACATTGCAGAAATCACAATGTAAGTATATCTGAAAGGGTAGTCTTACACTGTTGTACCGTTGAATTACAAATAATGCTCATCTGTTATGTTCGGGTTAAAATTTCATCAACATCAAAAATATATGAATTTTCATGGGAGTTATGGCCGTTATGCATAGAATGTAATTTCCAAATTTCATAAAGATCCATTCAGTACTTTTGACGTAGTTATGGATAAGAAAACAAATGACTAATGTGTGTGTTTGTGTCCATGTGTATGTGTGTGATGGGTGGATATATGTATAGATATCTGTATGTATGTATATATATGTATATATGTGTACATATTACATGTACATCTATATATATATACATCTACACATATGTATACAGCCTGGTGTAGCCATCTGGTTCACCAGTCCTCAGTCAAATCGTCCAACCCATGCTAGCATGGAAAGCGGACGTTAAACGATGA